>NW_012112030.1:17518455-17522615 GCF_000951035.1 Colobus angolensis palliatus
AAAGAAAGAAAGAAAGAAAGAAAGAAAGAAAGAAAGAAAGAAAGAAAGAAAGAAAGAAAGAAAGAAAGAAAGAAAGAAAGAAAGAAAGAAAAGAAGGGGGGGAGCAGGGGAGGGAGGGAGGGAGTGAGAAAGAAAGAAAGTCTGGGATCTTCCTCTTGTCTCCTTTGCTCTTTCTCTTGTCATGTGATGTGCCTTCTCCTGCTTTGCCTTCTGATGTGAATAAAAGCTTCCTGAGGCCTCACCAGAAGCCAAGCAGATGTGGGTGCCATGCTTCCTAAACAGCCTGTGGAACCACATGCAAATTAAACCTCTTTTCTTTATTAATTACTCAACCTCAGATATTTCTTTATAGTGATGCAAAAATGGCCTAATACAACCCCTATTTCTTGCCATATAAAACGTTAACTCAAGATGGATTAAACACTTAAATATGAGACTCAAAACTATAAAACTACTAAAAGAAAACATAAGGCAGACACTTCAAGACATTGGTTTGGGCAAAGATTTTATGGCTAAGACCTCACAAACACAGGCAACAAAGCAAAAATAGACAAATGGGACTACATTAAGCTAAAATACTTCTGCACAGTAAAGGAAACAATCAACAGAGTGAAGAGACAACCTGTTGAATGTGAGAAAATATTTGCATACTATTCATGTGACAAGGAATTGATCTCCAGAATAGATAGGAAACTCAAACATCTCAGTGGTGGAAAAACAAATAATCTCATTAACAAATGGGCAAAGGATATGAATAGACATTTTTCAAAAGAAGACACACAAATGCACAATGGGTATGGGGAAATGCTCAACATTACTAATCATTGGGAAATGCAAATCAAAACCACAATGAGATATCATCTTATGCCAGTTAGAATCTCCATGATTTAAATAAATTAATAAATAAATAACACATGCTGGCAAGGAGGTGAAGGAAAAGGAACTCTTAGGCACTATTGGTAAGAACACAAATTAGTATAGCCACTATGGAAAACAGTATGTAGATTTACCAAAAGACTAAAAATTGAACTATTGTAAGATCCAGCAATCCTATTACTGGGTGTTTATCCAAAGGAAAAGAATTCAGAATAATAAACAGATACCAGTACCACACTGTTTATTGCAGCACGATTCACATTACCAAAGATATGGAATCAACCTAAGTGTCCATCAATGGATGAATGAAGAAAATGTGTTATATACACACAATGGAATATTATTCATCCATAAAAATATAAAATCATGTCATTTGCAGTAACGTGAATGAAACCAGAAGTCATTACATTAAGTGAAATAAGCCAGGCATAGAAAGACAAATTTTGCATTACGTTAAGTGAAATAAGCCCTGCATAGAAAGACAAATTTTGCATGTTCTCACTGATATGTGGGAGCTAAAAAGGTTAACGTCATGCAGGTAGAGAGTAGAATGATAGACACCAGAGGCAGAGAAGGGTGTGTACGTTGTGGGACGAAGGGAGATGAAGAGAAATTGGTTAATGGAAACAAACAGGCAGTTAGATAGAAGGAATATGTTCTGATATTCAGTAGCAAAGTAGGGTGATTATAGTTAACAACAGTATATTGTATATTTCAGAATAGTAGAAGAGAGGTCTTGAAATGTTCCCAACACATAGAAATGGTAAATACTTGAGGTGACGAATACCCCAAATACCTGACTTGATCATTACACATTACACGCATGTAACAAAATGTCACATGTACCTGATAAATATAAACACATGTTATATATCAATAAAAGAAAGTCCATCTCATATTGGTTGAGGCCTGATTGTAAATAAATCTTTGTCCCTCCAGATATTTCCCTGTATAGTCTTGCTATGAGGAGCTTCTTTTACTGCTATTTCTTATATTCCAACACCATTTTAGCCTTTCTTTCTCCCTATATTTTTACCTCGGTTTTACTGTTTATATAGTACACTTTGTGCTACAGTTTGCCTCAGTTTTTACTATTTACAAAGCACACTTTGCTCCAAACTTCTCTCTTAGCAAGCTAGAATACAAGTGAACGCAACAGCATAGAGACAGGGTCATTCTTATTTTCAAATTCGAAGTATACCCCAAGGAGATTTACATACATGTTTATTTTTTTTAATCTGCAAATAAATAGTTTTATTCTGACATTAAAAAAGAAAACGCTTAATATCATTAATGAATGATCATTTTACCACAGCATAGGTCATTGAATTTGAACTTAACCTTCAATTTCAAACAAGTACTTTGTATTTTATTGATCTCTATTTTCCTGGAACAACATGGGGGCTATGTGTAGTGTGAGGACAAAGTATCACACTTTTCACCTGAAATAAAAGATGAACTACCATGGTACATATAACAATGAGGTTGTTAAAACCCTAAGTCGGCATCTGGCAACACTGCCAATTTACTAAAAATCACTATTCCAAAGAAGTATAGAATAGATATCAACCAAAATAAGGATCTCTCTTTCTGCCTCTCTCTCGCTCTCTCTCTCTCCCCCATCTCTCTCCATCTCTGTCTCTTTATATATGTATACATGCGTATATACATATTATACACATATGGAGAAACTTCACTATTTAGTATATGCTTAAAAATTATAGACTTCGAAAGTCATATGACTATTTCAGTGTGTGTAGCTACTAATCTGACCCTCCTGTTCCAAAACACAGTTGCAGAAGCAGAGGAAGTCATTATACAGCTAGAACATCATTTTATAAGGTCTGGTAGGAAGGAGATTAGGTGCTACTTGTGACAATGGTCAACAAATATTTGTATTTCCAGTACTTTTCTAGATACTCAGTTAAAATCAAAGCAGCTGCAGTCTTGGCAGTGGAAGGTGATACTCAAACTTTGAACAAGACCACCTGCACTGCCACCAATTATACCTACAATGGCAGCTCCAAATATTTCATATGAAAGGGGCCTAGACATGGCATGCTGAATGAAAAGGAAGTGAGTAGACTGGTGCTTTCCTTGAAGCTGCGCAACCAAGCATAGTTTTTACACAGGTTGTGTGTTTCACATGGTGTGATAACAGGTTGAGATGCCATTGATATAGCCCACCAGCTTATCCACACCGGTAATTAGGGCAAAGAAATCCTAATTACTATGTATCCCATGATTGAAGTAAAATTGATGTATATATACTTTTTCCTATTCTTTCTGATTTTGTGCTTAAAAATGCAATTATGGACTCATTCAAAGTGAAAGCTGGTATGACAATACATGAGCTAACTTCCTCATATTATGAATTCATTTGATAAAGAAATAAGCTAATACCCACAGAGTGTTTATTAAATGCTAGGCACAGTTCTGAGTGATTTACAATTGATATTTCTTTTAATTTTCACAACATTGTTACAGGTGGATGGTGTTATCTTTATTTTATAGATGGAGAAACTGAGGCACAGAGCGGCTATGCAATAAATCTCAACTTTACCTAGGTGATGGTGGAGTTGGAATTCCAAATCAGGCAGTCAGACTTTAGAGCCCATAGGCTGTAGACAGCCAGAGAGTAAGTGAAGGAATGGAGGAACAAATTGATGGATCTTTTTGCTTTTGTTTGTTTGTTTGAAATAGGGTCTCACTCTGTCACCCAAGCTGGAGTGCAGTGGCGCAATCTTGCTCACTGAAGCCTCACTAGAACACCTGGACTCAAGTGATCCTCCCGCTTTAGGCTGTCAGGCAGTTAGGATTACAGTCAATTTCTGTAGAAACAGGGTCTCCCTATGTTCCCCAGGCTGGTATCCAACTCCTGCTCTCAAGCAATTCTCCCGCCTCGGCCTTGAAAAGTATTGAAATTACAGGTGTGAATCACCGTCCTGGGCCTTGATAGATCTTTAAAAGTGGCGGTGGATGAGAGAAAAAGAGGAAAAACGAAAACAGTATCACAAAAGATAAACATCATTACGTCTTGGGAAGGATGAAATCCTCTTTATTCTGCTCTGGAGAAAAGCCATTTGGAAAACTTCTGTGTTAACAAAAAAGAGCCCCGTGGCTTAGTAGTAAACTTTCGAGCAGTTGTTCTTTACAGCAATCATAGGGGCCTTCAGGAAGCTGATGAAAGTATGAAGTCCTCTTCTCAGAAAAAAAGCACTTCTATACACGTGCACCTAATTTTTAGATAGATTTTTCTTTTTTTTTTTTCTTTTTTTTTTTTT
>NW_012112030.1:17522719-17533151 GCF_000951035.1 Colobus angolensis palliatus
TCGCCCGGCTAGCTTTTTGTATTTTTTAGTAGAGACGGGGTTTCACCGTGTTCGCCAGGATGGTCTCGATCTCCTGACGTCGTGATCCGCCCGTCTCGGCCTCCCAAAGTGCTAGGATTACAGGCTTGAGCCACAGCGCCCGGCCGAGATAGATTTTTCTGAAGGTTTAGAAACTCCTTGGCCGGGCGCAGTGGCTCACGCCTGTAATCCCAGCACTTTGGGAGGCCGAGGCGGACGGATCACAAGGTCAGGAGATCGAGACCACAGTGAAACCCTGTCTCTACTAAAAATACAAAAACTTAGCCGGGCGCGGTGGTGGGCGCCTGTAGTCCCAGCTACTCCAGAGGCTGAGGCAGGAGAATGGCGTGAACCCGGGAGGCCGAGCTTGCAGTGAGCCGAGATCGCGCCACTGCACTCCAGCCTGGGTGGCAGAACGAGACTCCTCCGTCTCAAGGGGAAAAAAAAAAAAAAAGAATCAGTTCTGTATTCTTAACTCTATCTCCCTCGCCTCTCGGTGCCTGATACCTAATAGACACTTGATGAATCCTTACCGAATAATAAAATGGATTAATGAATAAAAGCAATAAATTTCAAGGTTAAGATTAACAAATGAAAAATGTTATTTTGAGGTGTGAGAATTAGTACCCAGAACTAACTGTGACTGTCTCATCTGTTAAGTTTTTCACATTTCCATTGCTCATGGACAAAATTCTGGCAGCAAGGGATTTTTCTCCTAAGAAACCTCTTGTTTTCTTAGATGTGAATACACTTCCTTGTTTGCCAGAAAACATGGTAAGAAAACTGGAGAATATAACATTCATTTTATTCATGAAGACACTGTTATTCAATTTAAGGAGTTCTTTCTCAAAAAGTTTCAGAAATCCACGACCTTTGACTGCAAGTTCTGTGTTATTTCATCTATAAGATATTTCCTTTGAAAACCGAGGTTGTAATATTTAATTCTTACATAATAGTAAAAAAGTGAATTGGCCTTGGAGAAGACCTAAATCCTGGTCCTAACTCTGCTATCTGCTTGATCATTAGATGCTTCTATGAATCAATTTTCTCTATGAAGTGGAGGAGTGGGATGCATTATCTCTAAGATACCTCATATCACTACTATGAAATGCAGGGAAGTAAAAATTCAAACCATTAAATTTAAAGAAACTGCAGTGGCAATGTACTCTTAGGAATAAACACAATTATTATCCATCTATATGAAAATCTCTAACCATACCAGGCTATGATAATACTAAAATAAAGATATATTGAAGATGATACCAACTTGGGTAAATCACATTGTGGGAACCTCTCCGCAAAAACACTTCTCTTCCCCTTGAAATGGAAATGATAGTAAGTATTAAAGGCAGCTTAGGGATTCAAAAATAAATGTATTCCTTTATTCAAAAAAATCCATTGAGCATTTTCTATGTACCAGGCACTGTTCTAGACCCTGAGATCAGCACACATGCTACTGATTGTAAGATCCATAAAATAACTTAGTTTCACTGGCGTGTTCCCAGTGCCCAGGAAACAGTGCTCCATTAATATTTGTTAAATGATGAGAAAAGAAGAAAGGAGAAGGGGCTCTGTTAAGGTGTGGGAACTCGTGCAGAGATCTTCTGGACTGATTCCCAGTGCTAAGAGGCCCCCTCCAGTTTCATCCACCGATAAGCGATGTCCTTGAGCTCCTGCCCACTCTCTAGAGAAAACTTTTATGTTAGCGCATACTGTGGGATTCACATGTAATAGAGATGGTTCTGTTCCCAGGAACTTTGGGCATATTTAAAAACTGGACTGGAAAAATTTGGGACTAGAAAAAGGACATTAAAAACAGGTACTCATTTCAGGATAAAGATTTCTGAGGAAAAGAATAAAAAAATAATTAAAAAGAAACAACAGAAACAGGTACTCATAAAATACTTCACTTCTCTGTAAAAACGTTTCTGTCCTCCTAGATTTTTTCTCACTAAACTACAGAGAAAAAGACTGTGCTTTGTTCTCTTATGTGCATTCTGTCCACTTCTACATAGGCAAAATTGACTTTTAATTTTTATTTTATGAATGCATACATATGAGAACTTTGAACAGTTAGTATAAGGTGAAAAATCAGAATGCATGCCATATTTAATGCCTTTAATTTTGAGATTATGCTGGCTCTGATCAGCCAAAAGAAGGAAGTAATGGAAATAACCACATTCTGGTTATTATTTCAAATCCTTTAGGTTACCGTAATAGACATGTAATAATAAACACAAAATGACAAATAAGCATGTTATATATCACAACATATGTCATAATTTCAGATCCTTTAAGTCACACAGATCATCACTGCCATTTACCTGGCAATCAGTTGGCTTGATTTGTCAAGATCTTAAAGAACTCAGTCTTCAAAACCATTACATTTTTTTGTTAATGTTTCTTCAATAGTCTTGACACTTTTAAACTAGAGAGTATAAATCCACAAGGAATTGTTTCTATAATTTTACAAATGTCTTTATTTTAAAAATCATTTACATTGTGGTTCTCTACCTTGCCTTCTCTTACCCAGCACAAATGAGGTTATAGCTCACTTGCAAATTGGTTTAATTTTATCAATTTGATTTTCTTTATTTTATAATTCCCACGTAAGCATAGCATTGAAGAAAAAATTACTTTCATTCTGAAAAGGAGCACAGTATTTTGCCTTTTGAGAAGCTCCTGAATTAAAATTTTAATTCCAAGCTAATTGTGAATTAGAAACATTATTAAGCATTTCACATGATCACTAACAGAATGTAGAGTTAAAGTTTCCAATTGGTTCTAATCACATATACATCTTCCTAAAATAAAATGTTTAATTATACTATTTTGCTGAGGAAAATTTTAAAACAGAAAAAGTAAATATTAACTTTTTATTTCTATTTTGTCATAACATGGATTTTAAATTTTAATTTAAATGCACATTACATGGCAAAGGTTAATATTTTCAACTGTCTCCCTCTTCAACACACAGCCAAGTCTGTATTCATAGGCTGTTGTAATAGACAAGGTTAAATGTAGCTTAAATGTACATTCCACTTAAATGCTTTCCTCACTCATTGGCAATTGGTTATCACTAGAGAGTCATCGGTGAAATCTTACTCTACATTCTTCAATCACCTAGCAAATATCCACCTTCAGGAGCAGTACAAACCTCTATTGGTCACCTCCCAAGCAACTTCAAAGAGCAGTAACTCCTCCACAGGAAGTTCTTCGACTTCCCACCGGGGAAGCCCACTCAGGGATGTTACAGACAGGGATCGGCCTCGAAGCATTCTTCTTACAGTCCTCTGAGATTCCTTTAAATCCCTGGTTCAATTAGTTGTAATCCCAGGAGAAGTGCACTTAGAGACACAAAAGTTAGAGTTGGTAGTTACCAAGCTTTGGTAGCTTCTTTTGGGAATAAACTAGTAGTGTGAAATCCTATGTGCTTCCCAGAGAATTCCTGGTGGAAGGAGGAATTTTTCCTCCTCTTTCCCGTCTTTCTGGGCAGATATTGTTAGGACAGTTTCTGCCCTACCAGTATCTACCCAAACAATCCAGAGCTGTCAACAGAAAAATCCTCTGATTCAGGACATAGGTTAGCACCTCCTGGGATAGGCAGAGCATGACCCAAGTTCAGTCTTTTAGCCCTTGTCCTTTTGACCAGACTCTTAGATTCATACAGTTACCAATGCTTATTTCACCATTTCCAAAGTGATCCAATATTGGCAACTCCCTTCATAAAGTTTGCAGGCCTCCTTAGATTACATGTAGACTGATTGGGATGTGTTTTTATGCTTTAAATCCTTTTGGATTTCCTAAGTATTCTTCTTTTTTTTGATTCCTATTTCTAGAGCTTTTAAAAAATAATCCTAGTTATTTTATTCTACACTTACAAATTGAATTTTGGTGATAGCCAGAGATCTTGACCCGCCTTTTCTTAATTACTTTTCTTAAAACTTTCCCTATGAAAAAGCATAAATTTCAGTATGTCTTTGGGTGTAACATGAAAAAAAATGTATTTTTGACTGGTCAATAATCTTCAGTCAATAATTTTGATGAGGTAGTGAAAATTAATCTTTGTCATGAAATGTTTTCTTTCAAGGTAGTACATTTCCTTCAAATATTATCAAATTGATAAAGAATAATTCAGTCGATGTAAATGTTCACACATGGGAAGAACATTGCAAAAGAAATTAGATTCTAAGCTATCACCAGGATCGGACTGCAGATAAATGGCATATATTTGCTTTTCCCTATGTGTGTAAATATATATGTTCCAATTTATTTCCACACCCAGACATATCCTATATTGTACCTACAGAGAGTTGGTGCATTCACAAGCAAGCTTAATTTTGAGCCATCTTTACAGATTTAGCTAAAATCAATATTGTACATTATTATTCTCTAGGGAAGCAGAACTGAAGCTCATACAAAATATCCTTCACATTAGAATTACAGTCAGAATTGTCAGTAACTTGTTACTTGATAATACTATTTTAGTACCTCTCATTAGGTTTTAAATTATTTTCTATTTAGTTGGTCTTATTGACTTACACCTATTTTAATGACTCAAGATGGGCAGAACCACATTTCATTATATTATATTAATAAATCTATGTAAGTCAAATAGATTAAATATGTCAGGCTGATGTGGTAGTACACACCTGTTGTCCCAGCTACTCATGAGGCTAAGGGGGAAGAATCACTTGGGCCCAGGAGTTTAAGGCCAACCTGAACAACCTAGTGAGACCACATCTCTTAAAAAAATAAATTAATTAAAACAAAAATAAATAAATGTCTTCTATGACTTTGTGACACATTTGATTATCTTTGTCCAGAAAAGTACATTTAAGTACATAGTTTATTATCCATTTGTTTGCATTGTGAGAAAAAGATTATATGACTAATAAAAAAAAACAAGCACTAAAATAGAAAACATATGAGTCCAAATGATCCAGATGATTGTCTCCTTTATAAAATAGTTTGCTTACTTTAACGTAACCTCTGAGAGTCCCGCAGGTACACATTCCAGTAAAACCAAACCTAAGGACGTGTTGACAGGAGTGAGAATGGGATGACAGTGTGATGATAGAGTTTCACGTTTGCAATTTTCTGTCCCAGTAGCCTTGAGATTGGTTCATCCAGTGTCACACAGGCCACACGAGCACACTGATCCATATTCTCCAGCTTACACGTTAAGGCTGGTTTATTTATTTACAATCTGTTCCAGGTATCAACTGCTTAGTTGTGAGTTAGTTGCCTGTGGCATCACTTATCTGCTGTGTAAACTTGAGCCAATTTCTTACCTAAGTTTTTGTTTTCTTGATAAAATGGGGATGAGATAATCTATATAAGTCACTTAACATAGTGCCTGGTACCATGACAACCACTTTAGTAATCTCAGCCTTTTTTATAACACATATGACGGTCTAGTAAAGGTCTAGTAAAAGCTTTTCCTAATGGCAGAGGTTAACCATTGAAGAGGAAAGAGGTAAAAAGAAGACTTTACTTTTCTTTCATTTTTTTTTTAACATTGTACCACCTGTATATATTACCTGATCAAATGCTTAATTAGAGAAAATATTTTTTTCAGAAAAATGACCTTAAGATCAATGGATATATTTTATAACATCCTAAATGAAAATAAGTAGGATGTAAAATAAAATAAGTAGTATGACTGATGCAATTTTGTGAAAATGTACTATATACCTCTGTTCATGAAGTATATGCAATAGAAGGCTGGAATAGACATAAACAAAAGACGGGAGGCTACATGTAAAAACTCTTACAATAGTTGTCTTTAACTGGTAGTAATTATGATTGATGTTTATGTGGTACTTTTGTTTATTTGTGTTCTACACATTTTCTGCAATAAACGTATACATATATACACACAATATATAGGATGAGTAACACAGTTTTCAAAAGTTTAATCATATAAATGAATTAAACACACATGATTGTTTCACACATTTACACTCGTTATTCTGATTTTTTTAAATTTCTAGTCTTTAGTTCCCATTTGACGTTTTTGTGTCAAGTACCAGCACTCTCAACCACATGTCATCTCCTAACAATCCCTCATAGTAGACTTATTCTCTTGATCCTGTTATTCTCAACATGAGAACATCCTTTGCCAATTCTTTGCTTGTTAATGGTAAATACCATTTTCAAAGTTATTTGTTAGGTTAAGTGAGGTAAAATAAATGGAACCCTATGAAGTATATCCTTGAGATGGATATATCTTCATCTATCTGTAGTATCTGGATGAATTCCCTTCTTTCAGATATTTGTGCAGAGAAAGGCAGTCATTTGTGCAATAAAATATGAAGAGGAATCAGGGAAAGTTCTCTTCCTACCATGTCCCTGAACATTCTCCTATAACGTTTGTGCTAAAAGCACAAATTGATGAGATGGGAGCAAAAAGAGAACAGTCATCCAGACAGAAAGGGAGATGGGTTTTCTCCAAGTTGGGAGAAGCACTCTCAAAAGTCCCTGATACCAAATTTTATACTTATGCTAACATTTTATCACCCAATGAAAAGAGGTGAGAGGGCAAGTAGGAACAAATGAAGACTTGTATTTGGTTCTCTTGGTAAGTATTCCAGCAGAGGTCACTAGATACATTTAGAAAACCACACATTTGCTTTGACATTTTGGAATCTTCTTAGAAGTCTTCCAAAAAGCCTTTAGACTTCAAGACTTGACTAGCCTGCAGCTGCATATCCAGAATAACTTAGTTAGCATATTTATGAGGTCGGGCGCGGTGGCTCACGCCTGTAATCCCAGCACTTTGGGAGGCCAAGGGGGGCAGATCACGAGGTCTGGAGATCGAGACTATCCTGGCTAACACGGTGAAACCCCGTCTCTACTAAAAATACAAAAAATAGCCGGGCGTGGTGGCGGACGCCTGTAGTCCCAGCTACTCCGGAGGCTGAGGCAAGAGAATGGCCTGAACTCAGGAGGCGGAGCTTGCAGTGAGCCGAGATCGTGCCACTGCACTCCAGCCTGGGCGACAGAGCGAAACTCCGTCCCCTCCCTCGCCAAAAAAAAAAAACAAACACATATTTATGGAGCACCTACTATGTGCTACTATTCTCATCGCTGAGAATATTTTCAATAAACAGTAGACAAGTCTTTGCCTTTATATGGACACATAGACATTAATCTTATAAACAAATTATGTTATTTCAGATTCTGCTAAATTTCTGGAGGAGAAAAACTGCAAACAGTAGTGACTGCTATTGGATAGAAATGAGTGCTTTAGGTGGGAAAGTCAAGAATGAGCCTTCTGAGGAAGTGATATTTGAGTTAGGATATAAATGATGAGAAAGTGGCCACGTTTGACGATCTGAGAGAAGTGATAGCAAAGCCTTTAACTCTTACAGGAACAGAAAGACCAACGTGGCTGAAGCCAAAAGCATAATGAATGAGGGGAAGCCTGGAGGGGATGAGGTCAGAGGAAAGTAGGAAATGGATCATAGAGAAGCTGGTCAAGAGTTTGGATTTTATTTTGGTTGTAGTAGGAAGTCATTGGAAGGTTTTAAGCAGGGGACTTTGTGCTACAAAAAATAGAATGTTGAGAAGTGTAAGGGAGGAGGCTTGGAGACTGAGGTTATGAAGCTTGCACATCAGTCGTAAATTCTAGAATGTAAAACTTTATTCATTTGGTAGATAATCCCTATATTCTTCTGAATGTCATAAAAGCAGAAATGAAAGTTAGTTATTTAGCATTTAGTCTTTGCCTTTTAAGGTTAGAGAGAGTACCTCTGTTTTCCCACATAGTATCTCTAATTTTATTTTCTTATCTGTCCATTGCTTGTATGTACTTTATTATGTGTATAGTGATGTTGTTACTACAGAAACTGGAGAATGAAAAGCCATACGTCAGATACTGTGATCATGATTCTTGTTCTTACGAAGTTTACACTCTAGCAGAGAAAGCAGGTATTAAGCAAGTAACTAAAAGACTTTGGGGGTGGTGAATGGAATACAGAATCTATGAGAGCGTGTAACAATAGAATTAACTCTATATGGAGTATTAAGAATGATGTCCCTGAGAAAATAATATTTATATTGAGATCAAAAATGGGAAAATCTAAGGAAGAGGAGTTCCAGGCAGAGGAGCTAGTACATGCAAAGACCAATAGAAATAAAGAATGTGGTAAATTCAAAAAACTGAAATTATTTCGATTCAGCAAACTTGAGGTAGAAAGTGATATAGGAATGAACCTGGAGAAATGGGAAGGGGCTGATAAGAATTTTGAATTTATCTTAATAATAAGGAAAAGCAGTGATAGGATTTGCATTATTTTATTTTTTCATAGTTTTAACTTTTAAGTTGAAGTGGAACACATAAATAGCAAAGTGTAGAAATTATGGCCCAGTGAGTTAATACAAAGCAAACACTTTTCTGTAACTATTCAATAAAAAATTGGAACAAACAATACCAGAGTGAATTTTTTTTCAAAACATTGATTCCATGGTATGACATATTTCAAATAGTGGATCATTCTAAAGATTTGCATTTTCCAAAGATCATTCTCACTGCATAACTGAGACTGAGTTAGGATGAAACTTAAGGTGATGTGTTTGTAGCATTTTAGAGATATATTATGTGAACATTTAACTCCTGAATATTTAATTATAATGGCTAGACAAAGAGAAGATAGAAAAAACAAGAAATAACACTTTAAATGGCCTGGAATAATTTACTCAATGAAGAGACAGGATGCCCCAGAATGAGGAGCCGCTGGGAGACTGCGTTTTTTTACAGTCGGTCTTCTCAGAATCTGAGTGTCTCACTGGCTGAATGTGGTGAAGGGTTAACACACACATTTTGACCAGAATCCCTACCTTATATGCTGGCTTTAGAACCCAGCATCAGTTAAAATGACTCCAATGTGTCTAGACAAGAGAAGGTGGCTGGTTGCACAAGAGTGATGGCAGTGAGATTAGAGAAGTGAGTAGTGAGATATGTTTGAGGTAACAGTTCGTGGAGTTGATTGGTTGTGGGGAAGGGTTAATGCCTAGGTTTCTAGTTTGGACAACCAAGTGGATGGTCATGCAGTGTACCACAATAAGAAATATTGAGTGTGGGAGGGAAACAGATTTGCTTGAGAGATTAGAGAATGACTTCTGTGTCCAATGTGGTGAGTTTGAGACACCAGCCAGATGCTCAGTAGGAAGTGAAATATTATGCCTACTAAGAACCTGAGATGAGACATCTGGGACACAGTTGGTAACTGAAGCCATGGCAGTGGCAAGTTCTGAGGAAGAGGAGGTGCAGCGTGGATAGGGCAAACTACATGAAGCAGAACTCCGGAAGGGTAAACTTTTAAGGCAGAGGCCGCAATATGGTGTGATGAGTTTAGATTGGTATGTGCGATGCTCCCAGAAAAGAGTCAAACATCTCTCAAAAGAGATTTCACATAAAGCTTTGGATTTCTCTTTTCTCTTCAAAAATCAAATCTGGCCACTCTGGATTCTATTTGCATGCCTTCATGAAATAATCAACTGGAGCTGGGTAAATCTCTCCTGAAATCACCGCAGTCATCTCAGTCTCCATGGGCCTACATTAACTGTCAGGTTTCTAGAGACACTTACGCTCCTGAGTTAATTTTTTTTTCTATACACATTTGGAGTTGCTGATCAGGAAGCAGTCAAAGACAAAGCAAGAAATTATCCTTAAATTAAACTTAAAATCTAAGCTGACAATGCCCATCCGTCACATTGAAGATTGTGACAGAAATTTTTGACCTTGACTGTTGAGGTCAGTCTATCTTAGTATAGACTGAATTTTACCCATATACTCAGAACTTGTTCTTGGAATAGAGCTTTTGGTTTGTTGATCCCTCTTCTCTAATTTTATTTTAAACTCTTCTTTTAAGTTTTTATGAATTACTAGTCCAGTACCCGCCACAGTTCATTACACCACAGGTGCTTTGGGGAGGTTCTAGAACATGCGTATGAAATTAGGAACTTTATATTGATTGTGTAAAATATTAGAGATCACCTCAACCAAAATGCACATTTAAAATAAATATTTTTTGTCTCCTTCGGGGAGGAGTAGTGAAGTTTGTAGAATAACAAGAAGAGGAAGTTATTATCTGTTCTAGACATCTGTTTCATTCTCTTTGGATTTTTTTTCTGAGGGCTTCAGAAGACTGCAATGGCTAGAATTTTACTCTTCTTATGGTGGTAATTATTTACCAAATTATATTTTTGAAAAACATCCTCATGGAAAATTGGCCTCCTTATATCTGACCAGAAACTGATCAGCTTCTGGTGCAATTAATTCATTCTCTAGAGTCAACATAGCAGACAGAAATTGGACTCATTAAAACAAAATTCTATGAAGAATGCTGCTCATCTGGTTTATTGTTGAAAAGTCCAAACGGCAGAGGCTGGAGTGTAATTCAGGAGA
>NW_012112030.1:17533201-17539316 GCF_000951035.1 Colobus angolensis palliatus
TTAGGATGAAACTTAAGGTGATGTGTTTGTAGCATTTTAGAGATATATTATGTGAACATTTAACTCCTGAATATTTAATTATAATGGCTAGACAAAGAGAAGATAGAAAAAACAAGAAATAACACTTTAAATGGCCTGGAATAATTTACTCAATGAAGAGACAGGATGCCCCAGAATGAGGAGCCGCTGGGAGACTGCGTTTTTTTACAGTCGGTCTTCTCAGAATCTGAGTGTCTCACTGGCTGAATGTGGTGAAGGGTTAATAACACACACATTTTGACCAGAATCCCTACCTTATATGCTGGCTTTAGAACCCAGCATCAGTTAAAATGACTCCAATGTGTCTAGACAAGAGAAGGTGGCTGGTTGCACAAGAGTGATGGCAGTGAGATTAGAGAAGTGAGTAGTGAGATATGTTTGAGGTAACAGTTCGTGGAGTTGATTGGTTGTGGGGAAGGGTTAATGCCTAGGTTTCTAGTTTGGACAACCAAGTGGATGGTCATGCAGTGTACCACAATAAGAAATATTGAGTGTGGGAGGGAAACAGATTTGCTTGAGAGATTAGAGAATGACTTCTGTGTCCAATGTGGTGAGTTTGAGACACCAGCCAGATGCTCAGTAGGAAGTGAAATATTATGCCTACTAAGAACCTGAGATGAGACATCTGGGACACAGTTGGTAACTGAAGCCATGGCAGTGGCAAGTTCTGAGGAAGAGGAGGTGCAGCGTGGATAGGGCAAACTACATGAAGCAGAACTCCGGAAGGGTAAACTTTTAAGGCAGAGGCCGCAATATGGTGTGATGAGTTTAGATTGGTATGTGCGATGCTCCCAGAAAAGAGTCAAACATCTCTCAAAAGAGATTTCACATAAAGCTTTGGATTTCTCTTTTCTCTTCAAAAATCAAATCTGGCCACTCTGGATTCTATTTGCATGCCTTCATGAAATAATCAACTGGAGCTGGGTAAATCTCTCCTGAAATCACCGCAGTCATCTCAGTCTCCATGGGCCTACATTAACTGTCAGGTTTCTAGAGACACTTACGCTCCTGAGTTAATTTTTTTTTCTATACACATTTGGAGTTGCTGATCAGGAAGCAGTCAAAGACAAAGCAAGAAATTATCCTTAAATTAAACTTAAAATCTAAGCTGACAATGCCCATCCGTCACATTGAAGATTGTGACAGAAATTTTTGACCTTGACTGTTGAGGTCAGTCTATCTTAGTATAGACTGAATTTTACCCATATACTCAGAACTTGTTCTTGGAATAGAGCTTTTGGTTTGTTGATCCCTCTTCTCTAATTTTATTTTAAACTCTTCTTTTAAGTTTTTATGAATTACTAGTCCAGTACCCGCCACAGTTCATTACACCACAGGTGCTTTGGGGAGGTTCTAGAACATGCGTATGAAATTAGGAACTTTATATTGATTGTGTAAAATATTAGAGATCACCTCAACCAAAATGCACATTTAAAATAAATATTTTTTGTCTCCTTCGGGGAGGAGTAGTGAAGTTTGTAGAATAACAAGAAGAGGAAGTTATTATCTGTTCTAGACATCTGTTTCATTCTCTTTGGATTTTTTTTCTGAGGGCTTCAGAAGACTGCAATGGCTAGAATTTTACTCTTCTTATGGTGGTAATTATTTACCAAATTATATTTTTGAAAAACATCCTCATGGAAAATTGGCCTCCTTATATCTGACCAGAAACTGATCAGCTTCTGGTGCAATTAATTCATTCTCTAGAGTCAACATAGCAGACAGAAATTGGACTCATTAAAACAAAATTCTATGAAGAATGCTGCTCATCTGGTTTATTGTTGAAAAGTCCAAACGGCAGAGGCTGGAGTGTAATTCAGGAGATTTTCACCCAGTTAACACATTTAATGCATAATAATCTTTGGAGAATTTTGCTAATTTAGAATTGTACGAAGACTACATGATTAGTTACATAAGAATGAATCCACATTGAATAATATGAACAAGTTTTAAATAGTTAACTCAGGCATAATCTATGCAGCAAAACACAAATGATAGTTCCATTATTCATTCCTAGTTTCTTCCTCGCAAGGAATTGCAGAAAGCCCTGACCTGGAAGCAACCGAGAGAAGATCTTTCTTCACACCATTTCTGAACGTCTTTCTTTTTGGAGTTGCCCAGATTTTATTGATGCTTTTCCTAATGTTTCCTGGCAATCTGTCTGTCTCATGCCACACCCTCCTGGGAATTGTTATTTTCATGTCAGAGTCCTTTATTGGTACTTCCAGTTTTTTCATTCTGCATCTGGAAATGTTCACAGTTTATGCTCTGAGTTGTACTGATTTTCTCTTAAATATATCTCAAAGGAGTCCATTTGCCCCCACTACCTGTGCTGCCACCGCGATCCAGCCACCCTTATCTATAATCTATCATTATAACTTATCATAACCTTATTTATAAGGCAGCCTTAGCCTTCTGACTCCTTCTAACTAGACTTCCCCCTTTTTCTTAGCTCTCCCTGCCACAAACACACACAGTCATTTCCCACATAGCAGCCAATGTAATTATTTCATAGGAAACTATGACCATATTTCTATTGTACTTAAAACATCTCATCTAATTCCATCACTTTTGGGTAAGTCCAACACCACCAAAACAACCACTGCCTGCCTTCCACCCCACCCAAAGAAAAACCCAAAACATCAATTCTGTTTGGCAATTCAAGTAATTTTGTGCTGGGAAGAATAGATATCTTTATGACATTGTCCTCCCACCCAGGAATATAAAATATCTATTCTTGTCTTAGTTAATTTTTATTATTTTCTTTGTATAAGATTTCACTTTTATCATTTAATTTGTTCATAGATATTTTAGAGTTTTTTTCATTAGTGTAATATGTGAAATGAGATTTTTTTTCAAGAAACAGGGTCTTGCTCTGTTGCCCAGGCTGGAGTGCAATGGCACATTCATAATTTACTGCAGCCTTGAACTCCTGGGCTCAAGCGATTCATCAGCCTCAGCCTCTCTCTGAGTAGCTAGGACTACAGGCTCACACCATCATGCCCAGCTACTTTGTTTTTGGTTTTGATTTTTGGTGGAGACAGGGTCTCACTATGCTGCCCAGGCTGGTCTGGAACTCCTAGCCTCAAGTGATCCTCCTGCCTCAGCCTTCCAAAGTGCTGGGATAACAGGTGTGAGTCACCACCCCAGACTTAAAATGAGATTTTTATATTTCAATTTTTAATTTCTCTTTGTAAAAGGAAAGTTGTTGATATTTACATAATTATCTTGTATCTGCCGTCTTATTGTATTGTCTTGTTAGTACTGATAGATTTTTAACAATGTTTCCTGGATTTTTTTTCTTTTTTTTTTTTTTGAGATGGAGTCTCACTCTGTCGCCCAGGTTGGGGTCCAGTGGCATGGTCTTGGCTCATTGCAACCTCTGCCCCCCGGATTCAAGCGATTCTCCTACCCAGGCCTCTATAGTAACAGGGATTACAGGCACCTGCCACTGTGCCCAGCTAATTTTTGTATTTTTAGTAAAGACAGGGTTTCACCACCTTGGCCAGGCTGGTCTTGAAGTCTTGACCTCCTGATCCACCCACCTTGGTCTCCCAAAGTGCTGGGATTCCAGGCATGAGCCACTGCACCCAGCCAGATTTTTTTTAGGTAGGCAGTCATCTAAAAATAGTAACTGTATCTCAATGTTTATAACATGTTTCATATTTGTTTGATTACAATAACTAGAATATACCAAACATTGCCAAATAATAATGATAAGCATTCATAAAAGTTTCCTGGCTTTAATGAGACAGTTTTTAGTATTAATATTTTAGTATAATGTGTTCTATTGACCTCTAAAACAGCTGTTGTAGTGTTTAGTAATTTTTCTTATTTTTCTCCTATTTTTACTTTTTCAATTGTATTCATTTTGTCTATTTGCTAACTTCAGATGTGGAGTTTAATTTTCAAAATTTTCTTCGCTCCTTCCGTCCTTCCTTCTTTCCTTCTGTCCTTATTTCCTTCCTTCCTCCCTTCCTTCCTTCCTCCCTTCCTCCCTTTCTCCCTTTCTCTCGTTCTCTCTTTCTTTCTTCCTTTCTGTCTTCCTGTTTTACATCAATCTCCTACATGAATCCTTAGGCAGAGAGAAACTGTATGTGTCTTGATCACTTGATATTCCTGCATCTAACGAATTGCCTGACAAATTACAGGCACTCCACAAATACATGGTGAAAGAATGGATGAGAGAGTCTCAGTAGCTTTCTGAAGGGGCTGCTGCTCATTCCTTATTGTCCAAGAAACAGTTTCTAATCTCATTTTAATGTCTGTGCTCTGTGGTATCCAGGCGGCTATTTGATGCTCAGCAGTCCCTGACAGGGCTGGGGTTGGCGGTTTTTGTTTGTTTTTTCAGACAGAGTTTGGCTCTTGTTGCCCAGGCTGGAGTGCTGTGGCACAGTCTGAGCTCACTGCAACCTCTGCCCCCTGGTTTCAAGTGATTCTCCTGCCTCAGCCTCCAGAGTAGCTGGGACTACAGCCGTTCACCACCACGCTTGGCTAATTTTGTATTTTTAGTAGAAATGGGGTCTCACCATGTTGGTCAGGCTTGTCTCGAACTCCTGACCTCAGGTGATCCACCCGCCTCGACCTCCCAAAATGCTGGGATTATAGACATGAGCCACCATGCCTGGCCCATTCTTTTCTTTTGAATTCCTTTTTGAAGGCAGAATTCTCCATACTTACGTACTTAAAAGCAATATCAGGCAAATTTAAATCATTAAGCTTGAGTAAAATGTTGAAATCTCACAGTTAAAAAAATAATGGAGTTTTCTTATAAGAGAAAAGAGAGAACATTTGGAAAGAATTAAGGAGGGAAAAGAGAAGAAGAAAAAGGACAATGTAGATACACATTCAGTGCTTCGCATGCACCCCCTAGCATGTAAGACAGTTGAAAACATTTTGTCAGGACAATCTCATCCTTCCAAAAGAAATCTCTTCCTTCTGGAGCTGATGCATTTCTGTCTTGAGTCAAGCATCTCCATATGTAACAGTATCGTTAGCAGTTAATTTTCAAGTTAAGGAATTGAGAAAGAGGAGGGACAACCTTAAGTTTTATAATGAGGCCGGGCGCGGTGACTCAAGCCTGTTATCCCAGCACTTTGGAAGGCTGAGACGGGCGGATCACGAGGTCAGGAGATCGAGACCATCTTGGCTAAAACGGTGAAACCCCGTCTCTACTAAAAAAATACAAAAAACTAGCCGGGCGACTAGGCGGGCGCCTGTAGTCCCAGCTACTTGGGAGGCTGAGGCAGGAGAATGGCGTAAACCCGGGAGGCGGAGCTTTCAGCGAGCTGAGATCCGGCCACTGCACTCCAGCCTGGGTGACACAGCGAAACTCCGTCTAAAAAAAAAAAAAAAGAAAGTTTTATAATGAAATCTATTTGTCAATTAATAACTTGTTTAAGAGTTTACTAGGTCTACATTTTTCAGAAATTTAATAATGCCGAAAAATCCTGATTTTCAGGCAGTCTAATATCGTTCGCATTCACTGCAGCTTTTGAGGTGCCAAAACGACTTGTTGCTCCACAACAACTTTGCCTCTAAAATAGACTCTGTGGAAGGAGGTCCTCACCCCCTACCCCAGTCTTATCATCTAACCCTCAGAACCAAACTGTGACGCTCCAGTGGCATCACAGCCCCCACACCATGCTGTGATTTGCTTCTCTTCCAGTGCTGATACCGTCCCTTCTTCCGGAATAGTCTGTTGCTTATTCTGTACTTGGGTAACTCCTCTCTCATCCTCTCTGACTCAATCAGGTGTCATCATGCCAAGGATTCTTAAGCTCCCACTCTCACAGGTCCTGTTAGATATTTCTCCCTAATTCTCCTTTAATGACCTATGTATATTTATGACTACATTTGTCGTACTTCTTTTCATAATAATTTTCTGTGTTTGCATCTGTTTCTCCTCTCTACACAGCCCGATTAAAGTGGAATTGTGTTGTTTTCATCTTTGAGCCCCAGGTCCTACCACAGTGTTTGGCCATCAATGCTCAATAAAAGTCTGCAGGTTTTGCTTGCTGCCACTTTTGTGTAGTTTCATTTACTTAGAGTCCACCTTTTTTAGACCTTATTTGAA
>NW_012112030.1:17540226-17547546 GCF_000951035.1 Colobus angolensis palliatus
TGAGATCCGGCCACCGCACTCCAGCCTGGGTGACAGAGCCAGACTCCGTCTCAAAAACAAACAAACAAACAAAAAAAAAACAAAAAAACTTAACCAGGAATGAGGTTGAAGCTGAATATGAATTTAGCTAAAATCTCTTAAAAATCAGCCTCAAAATTTGCTAATTTTCTATTAGTCCACTTGAAACAAGATATTATTTATTTTATTCCATTCTCAACGTTCACCAACAAAATCAATTTCTTAGTAGATACTGCTTTTATCTGCTTAGTAGATACTGCTTTTTCAAACAGAATTTTGGGTGTCCAAATGCATTTTTATTACTAAAATTCAGATGACCCTACTATTTATTACTCACTTTGAGGCACCTGAGAAAAGTGTTTAAAAGTCCTTTAATTTTACTTATTTTTTGAGACAGGGTCTTGTTCTGTTGCCCAGGCTTGAGTGCAGTGGTTCAGCTGCAGCCTTGACCTCCCAGACTCAAGTGATTCTCCTGCCTCACCCTTCCAGGTAGCTGGGACTACAGGCATGTGCCACCATGTCCACCTAATTTTTGTATTTTTTGTAGAGACAGGGTTTCACATGATGCTGAGGATGGTCTCGAACTCCTGAGCTCATGCAATTCAACTGCCTTGGTCTCCCAAAGTGCTGGGAATACAGGTGTGTGCCCCCACACCTGGCCTAAAAGTCATTTAATTTTAAGGTAATATATAAATACACTGTTTTTTTAAATTATACTTTAAGTTCTAGGGTACATGTGCACAATGTGCAGGTTTGTTGCACATGTATACATGTGCCATGTTGGTTTGCTGCACCCATTAACTCATCATTTGCAGTAGGTATTTCTCCAAATACTATCCCACCCCCATCCCCGCACCCCACAACAGGCCCCGGTGTGTGATGTTCCCCACCCTGTGTCCAAGTGTTCTCATTGTTCAATTCCCACCTATGAGTGAGAATATGTGGTATTTGGTTTTCTGTCCTTGTGATACTTTGCTCAGAATGATGGTTTCCAGTTTATCTACGTCACTACAAAGGACATGAGCTCATCCTTTTTATGGCTGCATTGTATTCCATAGTGTATATGTGCCACATTTTCTTAATCCAGTCTATCATTGATAGACATTTGGGTTGGTTCCAACTCTTTGCTATTGTGAACAGTGCTGCAATAAACATGTGTATGTATGCCAGTGTCTTTATAGTAGCATGACTTATAATCCTTTGAGTATATACCCTGTAATGGGATGGCTGGGTCAAATGGTATTTCTACTTCTAGATCCCTAAGGAATCATCACACTGTTTTCCACAATGGTTGAACTAGTTTACAGTCCCACCAACAGTGTAAGGGCATTCCTATTTCTCCACCTCCTCGCCAGCACCTGTTGTTTCCTGACTTTTTAATGATCGTCATTCTAACTGGTGTGAGATGGTATCTCACTGTGGTTTTGCTTTGCATTTCTCTGAGCAGTCTGTTGGCTGCATAGTTGTCTTCTTTTGAGAAGTGTCTGTTCATATCCTTTGCCCACTTTTGGATGGAGTTGTTCATTTTATTCTTGTAAATTTGTTTGAGTTCTTTGTAGATTCTGGATATTAGCCCTTTGTCAGATGGGTAGATTGCAAAAATTTTCTCCCATTTTGTAGGTTGCCTGTTCACTCTGATGGTAGTTTCTTTTGCTGTGCAGAAGCTCTTTAGTTTAATTAGATACCATTTGTCTATTTTGGCTTTTGTTGCCGTTACTTTTGGTGTTTTAGACATGAAGTCCTTGCCCATGCCTATGTCCTGAATGGTATTGCCTAGGTTTTCTTCTAGGGTTTTTATGGTTTTAGATCTAACATTTAAGTCTTTATTCCATCTTGAATTAATTTTTGTATAAGATGTAAGGAAGGAATTCAGTTTCAGCTTTCTACTTATGGCTAGCCAGTTTTCCCAGCACCATTTATTAAATAGGGAATCCTTTCCCCATTTCTTGTTTTTGTCAGGTTTGCCAAAGATCAGATGGTTGTAGATGTGTAGTAGTATTTCTGAGGGCCCTGTTTTGTTCCATTTGTCTATATCTCTGTTTTGGTACCAGTACCATGCTGTTTTGGTTACTGTAGCCTTGTAGTATAGTTTGAAGTCAGGTAGCATGATGCCTCCAGCTTTGCTCTTTTGGCTTAGGATTGTCTTAGCTATATGGGCTTTTTTTATTTTTTGTTCCATATGAACTTTAAAGTAGTTTTATCCAATTCTGTGAAGCAAGTCATTGGTAGCTTGATGGGCATGGCATTGACTCTATAAATACCTGGGGCAGTATGGCCATTTTCACAATATTGATTCTTCCTATCCATGAGCATGGAATGTTCTTCCATTCGTTTGTGTCCTCTTTTATTTTGTTGAGCAGTGGTTTGTAGTTCTCCTTGAAGAGGTCCTTCACATCCTTGTAAGTTGGATTCCTAGGTATTTTATTCTCTTTGTAGCAGTTGTGAATGGGATTTCACTCATGATTTGGTTCTCTGTTTGCCTGTTATTGGTATATAAGAATGCTTGTGATTTTTCACATTGATTTTGTATCCTGTTTTCCATTTGCTTGGTAGATCTTCCTCCATCCCTTTATTTTGAGTCTATGTGTGTCTATGTGTGTCTCTGCACATGAGATGGGTCTCCTGAATACAGCACACTGATGGGTCTTGACTCTTTATCTAATTTGCCAGTCTATGTCTTTTAATTGGGGCATCTAGCCCATTTACATTTAAGGTTAATATTGTTATGTGTAAACTTGATCCTGTCATTATGATATTAGCTGGTATTTTGCTCGCTAGTTGATGCAGTTTCTTCCTAGCATCAATGGACTTTACATTTTGACATGTTTTTGCAATGGCTGGTACCTGTTGTTCCTTTCCATGTTTAGTGCTTCCTTCAGGAGCTCTTGTAAGGCAGGCCTGGTGGTGACAAAATCTCTCAGCATTTGCTAGTCTGTAAAGGATTTTATTTCTCCTTCACTTATGAAGTTTGGTTTGGATGGATATGAAATTCTGGGTTGAAAATTATTTTATTTGAGAATGTTGAATACTGGCCCCTACTCTCTTCTGGCTTGTAGAGTTTCTGCCAAGAGATCCTGTTAGTCTGATGGGCTTCCGTTTGTGGGTAACCCAACCTTTCTCTCTGGCTGCCCTTAACATTTTTCCCTTCATTTCAACCTTGGTGAATCTGATAATTAAGTGTCTTAGAGTTGCTCTCCTCAAGGAGTATCTTTGTGGTGTTCTCTGTGTTTCCTGAATTTGAATGTTGGCCTGCCTTGCTAAATTGGGGAAGTTCTCCTGGATAATATCCTGAAGAGTGTTTTCCAGCTTGGTTCCACTATCCCCGTCACTTTCAGGTACACCAATCAAAAGTAGATTTGGTCTTTTCACATAGTACCATATTTCTTGGAGGCTTTGTTCATTTATTCTTACTCTTTTTTCTCTAAACTTCTCTTCTCGCTTCATTTCATTCCTTTGATCTTCAATTACTGATACCCTTTCTTCCACTTGATCGAATCAGCTACTGAAGCTTGTGCATGTGTCACGTAGTTCTCGTGCCATGATTTTCAGCTCCATCAGGTCATTTAAGTGCTTCTCTACACTGTTTATTCTAGGCAGCCATTTGTCTAATCTTTTTTCAAGGTTTTTAGCTTCCTTGCAATGAGTTCGAACATCCTCCTTTAGCTTGGAGAAGTTTGTTATTACTGACTTCCTGAAGCCTGCTTCTGTCAACTTGTCAAAATCATTCTCCAATCAACTTTGTTCTGTTGCTGGTGAGGAGCTGCGATCCTTTGGAGGAGAAGTGGTGCTCTGGTTTTTAGAATTTTCCGTTTTTCTGCTCTGGTTTCTCCCCATCTTTGTGGTTTTGTCTACCTTTGATGTTTGATGATGGTGACCTACAGATGGGATTTTGGTGTGGATGTCCTTTCTGTTTGTTCATTTTCCTTCTAAAAGTCAGGTCCCTCAGCTGCAGGTCTGTTGGAGTTTGCTGGAGGTCCACTCCAGACCCTGTTTGTCTGAGTATCAACAGCAGAGGATGCAGAAAAGCAAATATTGCAGGACAGCAAATATTACTGCCTGATCCTTCCTCTGGAAACTTTGTTTCAGAGGGGCATCTGGCTGTATGAGGTGTCAGTTCACCTCCACTGGGAGGTGTCTCCAAGTTAGGCTACACGGGGGTCAGGGATCCACTTCAGGAGGCAGTCTGTCCATTCTCAGAGCTCAAACACCATGCTGGGAGAACCACTGCTCTCTTCAGAGCTGTCAGACAGGGACATTTAAGTCTGCAAAAGTTTCTGCTGCCTTTTTTCAACTATGCCCTGCCCCCAGAGGTGGAGTCTACAGAGGCAGGCAGGCCTCCTTGAGCTGCAGTGGGCTCCACCCAGTTCAAGCTTCCTGGCAACTTTGTCTACCTACTCAAGCCTCAGCATGGCAGACTCCCCTCCTCCAGCCAGGTTTGCTGCCTCACAGTTAGATCTTGGACTAGCAGTGAGCAAGGCTCCATGGGCATAGAACCTGCTGAGCCAGGTGTAGGATATAATCTCCTGGTGTGCCGTTTGCTAAGACCATAGGAAAAGTGCAGTGTTTAGGTGGCAGTGTCCAAATTTTCCTGGTACAGTCTGTCATGGCTTCCCTAGGCTAGGAAAGGGAAATCCTGACCCCTTGCACTTCCCGGGGAAGATGATGCCCTGCCCTGCTTTGGCTCTCCCTTCGTGGGCTACACCCACTGTCCAACCAGTCCCAGTGAGATGAACCAGGTACCTCAGTTGGAAATGCAGAAATCACCCATCTTCTGTGTAGATCCCCCTGGGAGTTGCAGACCAGAGCTGTTCCTATTCAGCCACCTTGGAACCATAAATACACTATTGAGCTTACAACATACTGAAAATTAACATATAGTAAAAAAGTCTTCTTATATATCTATATGGATATTACCTAAATATAATACTTAGGTTTAACGTTGGCTTTTTAATCTCAAAATATGTTCTGTTAATGTATAATTTATTAAAAGACTGCTCGCATCAAGCACTGTGCTAGTAATCTTCTCTCCAATCCCACCACATACTAATATTAGGGATGGAAACAAAGTGTAATAAATTTTTAAATTTTAAGTCAGCAGCTGGCAATGTCTGCTTGCAAAGCCCTTGGGTAACCTATATGTGTTATTTTTGTCACTGTTAAAAATATCCTGTGCATTGTTCTAAGAATTACGTAACTGATTAGAAATGACCCTTAAGTTTTCAGCATGACATGAAAGCACCGGCTGTCTAGTGTCAGGTGGGAGTCACAATTTCCAGGTGGCCATTGAGTTTCTCACTGCTATGAGGGTGTGCCCAGCAACCATGAGTGTTTTGGTATGCGAGCGGCCAAATACAATGTCAATAGAACAAACAAGAGACAGTCTGGGAAGTGAGTTTTCATCACCTTCTGATTGTTTATTTTATTTTGGGAGAAAAAATTTCTATATTATGAAACCCTTCTACACCTTAGGCTTTTCTACATTTATTAGAAAGTTGCTTTAACCCCACACCATATTCATCTCTGAATAATCTTATCGCCTTTATAAAATGTTTAATGAACAATTTGTTCGGTGGATCCAAAAGCCATAAATTATAAAAAGTATATCCTAAAATGTTCTCTTGCATCTGCTTAGGTTTTACCATGCTTCCTCCCACCAACCACCACCCCCTTAACTCTAAAAAAGTCCACAGACTTTTTCTGTCTTATAGTTTCTTATTGTTTATACAATAAAATATGAAGTATATTATTTTTCTCCCTCCATTTTTCTGCATGCTACTCTTTTCATGGGCCAATACATCTTTCTGTAATGATATGTCAAGAGAGCATGCTCATTCTTTTATACAGTGGAGTAGCATGCTATTAAATGAATAAGTATACTTTTTTTTTAACAGTCTTCTATGGATAGACATTTCCATTGTTTACTGTCTTTTGCTGTTATAAGCAATGTGGTCTGACTAAAGTAGAACATACATCAAGTTGTTCTTGTGTTACTAGTAGGATTAATTCTCAAAAATGGAATTTCTGAGTCAAAAGGCATGAACCTTTTCATTTTGATAGATGTTGCAAAATTCCCATCCATAAAGGTTAGACTAATTTGTGCTCTTTCCAGAAATATGAGTTTTATTATTCCACAAAGAATAGAGTGTGTTATCAAACATATATATATATATATTTTTTTCCTATTCTCTTTGGTGAAAAATGGTATATCAGTATATCCTTTTAATTTTCACTTCTTATAAATGGAGTCAAGAATTTTTCATATTTAAGAATCTTTTACATATTTAATAGCAATTTGCTTCATTTTCAATGAATGTCTATTTATCTCTCTGATTTTTTTATGTGACGTTTAAAAAATCAAGACTGAAGCCAGGTGCATTGGCTCATGCCTATAATCCCAGCACTTTGGGAGGCCGAAGTGGGCAGATCACTTGAGGCCAGGAGTTTGAGACCAGCCAGGCCAACATGGTGAAACCCCATCTCTACTAAAAATACAGAAATTAGCTGGGTGTGTTGGCGCAGCTTGTAATCCCAGCTACTCAGGAGGCTGAGATAAGAGAATCGCTTGAACCTGGGAGACAGAGTTTGCAGTGAGCTGAGATTGTAACATTCATGACACTCTATCCTGGGTGACAGAGTGAGACTGTGTCTCAAATAAATAAATAAAAAATAAATAAATCAAGGCCTGGCACAGTGGCTCATGCCTGTAATCCCAGCACTTTTGGAAGCTCAGGAGGGAGGATGGCTTGAACCCAGGAGTTTGAGACCAGCCTGGGCAACATAGCAAGACCTTATCTCTACACAAGTAAAATTAGCTGGGCACAGTGGCACACACCTGTGGTCCCAGCAACTTGGGAGGTTGAGGTGGGAGAATCACTTGAGCCCTGAAGTTGAGTCTTCAGTGGGTTATGATCGAGCCACTGCACTCCAGCCTGGGTGGCAAAGTGAAACTCTCTTCAGGTTAAATAATAATAATGATAAATTTAAAAATCTAGGGATTCTTTATATATTATGGAGGCTCATCCTTGGCCTGAAATATGAGTTGATGTCTTTTTCTCCAATTTGTTGTCGTCCTTTGACTTTGCTTGTGTTATGTTTTCAGGTAAGAAGTTCTCTTTTTCAGTGGTTAAATTAAACCAATCCTTTCTTTAATGGCTCTAGATATGGAGACAAAAAGGTCCTCCTAACCTCAAGGTAATAACAAAAATGTACCGGCCGGGCGCGGTAGCTCAAGCCTGTAATCCCAGCACTTTGGGAGGCCGAGACGGGCGGATCACAAGGTCAGGAGATCGAGACCATCCTGGC
>NW_012112030.1:17547606-17554488 GCF_000951035.1 Colobus angolensis palliatus
GGAGCTTGCAGTGAGCTGAGATCCGGCCACTGCACTCCAGCCTGGGCGACAGAGCGAGACTCCGTCTCAAAAAAAAAACAAAACAAAAATGTACCATATTTTCTTTTAGAATTTATACAGTTTTTTTTTCTGCATGTAAATCCTTGATCTATTTAGATTCGTCCTGGTTTAGGGTATGAGGTGTGTATATTACATTTTTTTCTAGTCACGCATTTGGGTTATTTATAATCATTTCCACTTAAATCCTGTCTTCTAAATTGTCTCCATGAAATGTCTCTCAGTTCGCAAAGACTGACCTTTCAGAAACCCTAGGCACTTGGAATTTTACTACTATACCGTTTTTATAATAATAATATGTGTGTGTAGGGCTTGACAATTTATAAAGACATTTTCTACATACTATTTCATTTATATCCTTACTTATTACATTTTAAAGTAAAGAATCTGGCACTCTGATCACATGGATTTGGAGAAAAAGAGCTATGACATTAGAAATGTAACTTTTAAGCACAAGTATAGAGCTCTGTCTCCTATACTAAACATACAAACGCCATGTTGGTACACATGTGTAGTAGGCCATTCTTGCATTGCTATAAAGAAATACCTGAGACTGGGTAATGTACAAAAGAAAAGAGGTTTAATTGGCTCACAGTTCTGCAGGCTTTACAGGAAGCATGGTGTTGGCATCTGCTCAGCTTCTGGGGAGGCCTCAGGAAGCTTATAATCATGGTGGAAGGCAATGTGGAAGGAGACATGTCACATGGCCAGAGAAGGAGCAAGACAGAGAGTGGCAGGGGGAGGTGTCACACACTTTTAAATGGCCAAATCTTATGTGAACTCAGAGCAAAAGCTCACTTATCACCAAGGGGATGGCCCAAGCTATTCATAAGGGATCTGACCCTGTGATGTGATCACCTCCCGGCAGACCCCACCTCTAACATTAGAGATTATATTTCAGCATTAGATTTGGGTGGAGATGAATATCCAAATTATAGTGACATGAATATGTTTTGTTGCTGTGAAGACCTGGACTATGTTCGCTATCTTCCCACCATAACAACTAGAAGAGTTACTTATACCAAACAGATACTCAATAAGCATTTGTTTGTTGGCTAATTTAATATGTTATGGCTTCCTCTAGTAATTATCTGCTTAATTTTACTCATACAGAACTCTTTGTCCCAAAATGGGATAAGAATTCCTGCTTTCTATTCATCTCTCAGTTTTCTAATGCAATGACTAGTATTTCCATGTGGGAGCTCCAATAATAACAAGAATCAGTTTGAGCTAGATAGTAGAATGGAAAAGATAGAGATTTTCCCTTGAAAGACCTGCATTACACTTAAAAACACTTCACTGTGTCAGAACCCAGATATAACTGGAAGCATTTATTATACTGCTGTTGGAAGACACTGATGCCAGGCAGTGAAACAGGTCATGGAAAAGACTACTGATTTGGTGTCAGGGTTTGAGAATTCCAGTTCCAGTTAGCCTTGAGAGATGACATCTATCATCTATCTATCTATCTATCTATCTATCTATCTATCTATCTATCTATCATCTATCTATCTATCTATCTATCTATCTATCTATCTATCTATCTATCTATCTTTAAAAATCACCCAGTTCTATTTCCCCTCCAATGTCTGGAAATGCCTTTAATTTCTTCTGGGATTCATCCCTTCCACTACTTTCAATTCATGGGCTTCGACTCCAGAAAAAACAAGTCATCTATCAATGACAGCAGTGCATTGCTCAGGCCATTGAGATAGGTTCAATGATGTACATCTTATTCAGTCAGAGCCAGTAAGATGCAGTGAGATGTTTTCTGGAGTTTCTAGGAAAGAAGAGGACAATTTTCTATTAGATCTGAACAAGAGAAGATACAATTTGGGAGTTGCTATAGACAATTTGCTACTGTATAGAACCTAGAATTAAATAAATGTACAGAGGAAAAAAGTTAAAGAGTTGGAAGAAAACTGCATACTTCTGACTACATCGATTTTTTACCCTTGAATACGGTGTTGGTTAATGCCAGTTCCATTCCTAAGCTTTTCAGCTAGTTGCACCAATAAATTCCACCTTTCTTTGTTTTAGCCACTTTGCTGGAATACTCAGCAATAGGTCCACAAAAGTACTTGGGTATCGGTTTCTCTTCTGTAAAATAACTTGGACAAAAGTCACTTCCAGTTGTAAAATCATATGAGATCAAAGTACCTTTATGGATGAACTATCAATGTCTGTCACCTTCAGTACATCGTTTTTGCATTTTGGATATTGACCCAGGGAATATCTGGATCCATGTATTGACTAGTCAGGTGTTACTAGGCCTCTGCTCTATTCCTAAGGAATGTTATTAATTCCATTTTTCATGTTTCCCCAGATGATAAGAAAATAACAAAAGTGCTCCAACTGAATGTGTGAGGATTCAAGTCTTTTTCTTGTTTTTATAGCATCTTATTTTGTTATTTATCATTCAAGTATATGTCCTCAGTTAGATAAAAAGTTATCTAACAGGTACTGTGCCATATAGTTGGAGACTATATCATTTAGAATTAATTGGTTAGCTGAGACAGATACCTAAAATGACAGTGATAGGAGTTTATTTTCTCCTAATATAAAAAGCAATTAGGAGGCAGGCAGTCAATAGCTGGTACAGGCAACTGCATGCAAACTGACAGGCCAGCCTTCTTCCAGCTCTTGGCTCTGCCATCCCAAGGGTTCTGCATTTCTGTCCATGGTCCAGGATAACTGATACATTCGAGATTGTGGTCTTCCCATTATCTTGGCATTCAAATGTCTTTTCTTTTGTATGATGGTAGAAAATGGGTAGTTTTTTCTCCATGTGCTTATTTGGCAAAATGAAAAGTTGGCAAACTTGTTCATGCTTCTTAACCTACACACATGTCTATTCCCCCTTTTAAACAAAGTTTAAACAATTCTAAACTGATCCATGAAATTCAAGGTTGGAAACTATTGGCTTATTGTAAATTCAACATTCACATAGAAACTGCAACACTGAACTAGAAGCATATGTTAAATTAACCCTCCTCCTTACATCTAGATATGATCACCATACCAACAGATTAACGGGAAATATATGAGAAAGGAATTTAATAACTGTGGCCATCTCCCTTTCTGTAATATAGAAGTAACAGTAGCCGCATAATATGCTGGAGCATTAAAGAATTTCAATATTATTCTAAAAAGATATAAAAATTTGACAGTAAGTTTTTCTGCATTATAGTACACTGTGCTTAAGAGAAAGGATTTTTTTCCCCCCCAAGATGGAGTCTCGCTCTATTGCCAGACTGGAGTGCAATGGCACGATCTCGGCTCACTGCAACCTCCGCCTCCTGGGTTCCAGAGATTCTCCCGCCTTAGCCTCCCGAGTAGCTGGGACTATAGGTGCGTGCCACCACACCCGGCTAATTTTTGTAATTCTAGTAAAGATGAGGTTTCACCACGTTGGCCAGGATGGTCTCGATCTCTTGACCTCATGATCCACCCACCTCTGCTTCCCAAATTGCTGGGATTACAGGTGTAAGCCACTGCGCCCGGCCAAGAGAAAGGATTTTAAAGCTAATTGCATAGGTTGAATCCTGGTACTGTTATTATTATTATCTGAGTGTCTCAGTTTCCTCATCTGTAAAATAAGGATACACACTTTAGATCAGTGGTTCTCAATCAGGGGTGATTCTCTTCACCCCCTCCCAGGGGACATTTGGCAAGGTCTGCAGACATGTTTGGTTACACCTTGTGGGCAGGGGTGTGTGACTGGCATCAGCTGGGTAGATCAGGGATGCTGCTGAACAGCCTACAATGTGCAGTTCAGCCCCCACTATACAGAAACATTCAGCCCAAAAGGTCAATAGTGTTGAGGTTAAGAAGCACTACCTTATAGGACAATTGGGATTGATTCAGATAAGTTAACATCTATGAAGCACTTGGAACAGTACGCGCTACTTAAATGCTGGCTACCATGATGACCAAGCTATGTGCCAAGAGTTTTACATAATTTTGTCATTTAAACAACCCATATTGAAGAGGTATTGTTATCATCACTGTCTTATAGGTGATGAAAATGAGAATTAGGAGTGATTAAGTAGTTAACTTGACTAAGATCACAGTTAATCAATGATAAGGCCAGCACTCAAGTCCAGGTTTACATGACACCAAAACCCATGTTTTAAACACTACTTAAATTGACCCCTACATAACACGTAAATTTGTAACACTGTTAAAGGAAGTCTACCTAAGTTTCCCTGTAAATTCACGTTATGCTATCTCCAAGTAGCCTGAATCTGAATAATCCAAACTTTCATTTTCCTTCATTGTGAAATAGAACTAATTCTAACAAAACTTCCATTTTAGGCATTCTTCCTTTTAAAATGGGCTTCCTTATAAATGTCATATACATTGACATCCATTACAACTTCTTCAGTTATAACCTTAAAATGATAATCATATTCTCAGGATAACAACAACAAACCATGACACATGTTGCAACAAAGAATTTTTGTGTCATTCAGAGGGAGGAGTGTAGATGATGTTGCAATTTAGGGACATTTACGATGTGTGGTAAGAATGACTTGACAGATTGACTGAAATCTTTCAGAAACCATTAAGGAAGGAATCCCAGAAATAGAAGCACACTACAATAGTTAATTTTATTTGTTCAAGAGCTCATATTGCAAGCATTAAACCAAGCACAGGCTTTGACTCTGTGAGCCCAAATTCACATATTGAAGAAGATCAAAGCAAACTGCGATCCATGTACACAGATGAAAACTAAAGGCTCAGAGTTAATAACATTGTAGTTTTTAAATTTTTATAGCCTAGAGCCCAGTAGTCACAGGTCTTTTAGGTCCTTCTGGATGTCCCACAGGGTATCTGCGCTTTTCTTGAGCTGAGCAACTTCATCATCCTTTAGCTTCTGGTTGATAACGCTGGTTAATCCTCGGGCATTGAGGATACACGGAAGGCTCAGGAAGACTTCATTCTCGATGCCATACATCCCCTGCCAGAACAACAAAGCATTGAGATTAAGACATGAAACTATAATCAAAGACAGGAGGCTGAGGCGGGAGGATTGTTTGAGCCCAGGAGTTTGAAGCTTCAGTGAGCTCTGACAGTAGTACTACTCTCTAGCCTGGGTGACAGAGCAAGAACTCAACTCTAAAGAGGGGGAAAAAAGGCCGGGCGTGGTGGCTCAAGCCTGTAATCCCAGCACTTTGGGAGGCCGAGACAGGCGGATCACAAGGTCAGGAGTTCGAGACCATCCTGGCTAACACGGTGAAACCCCGTCTCTACTAAAAAATACAAAAAGCTAGCCGGGCGAGGTGGCTGGTGCCTGTAGTCCCAGCTACTCGGGAGGCTGAGGCAGGAGAATGGCGTAAACCCGGGAGGCGGAGCTTGCAGTGAGCTGAGATCTGGCCACTGCACTCCAGCCCGGGCGACAGAGCAAGACTCCGTCTCAAAAAAAAAAAAAAAAAAAAAAAAGAGGGGAAAAAAAAAATCAAAGGTCTGACGTTTCAACAGAAAGAATTGTAGGAAACTTGATAGGCGTGAACTCATTTCCTCATCTAATTTTCATCACTTACAGGTCTACATTTCCCCAATACTTATGTTTTGAATTAGGTTTTATACATAGAATGTGCAAACATACACTATGAGAAAATTAGATATTTGTAAGTAACAAGTACTTAATTTTATTATATATGTATTTTATTGAACACTGCTCTTCTACTTAAAAACACTTTAATAAATTTTGATATATGAATCTTCAAATTAAATTGCTTTTAATTGTGGTTCTTAATGGATTACTTTCTATGACATTTTAAGTTGCTTAAGGACTTTTAGTTAGGAAGAAATTTCAGGTGGTAGCCAACCTATGAGGTCCTGGGTAACAGTTAAAGACCATTAAAAGGCAAGATGCTTGGAACGCCCAAGAACTGCAAAAACAAAATTTCCAAAACACTTTACCAGTTCGTGTGGGCAATTTATTCACAGAGTCAATTTAACTATATACCTAATTACATTAAACATGCCTTAACGTAAGTTTTTAAACTTCTAATTTCCAAAATTTTGTACATACACAAAACTAGACAGAATAAACAAATTCCTATATTTGTACCCGAAGACTCAGTAATTACCTAATTATTGACACACTTGATTTACCCTGACTTGTGGAAAATGACTCAGTTGTCTTACAAAATATTTTAACATACTTTCAGGTTCGTTTAAAAAATAATTAACTTCTACCTGTTTTGTGCATTTGCTCCACAGCTTTTGAATTAAACTGTATTAGCTAAGATACTAAGTGTTATATGAAAGGCAATCTAGAGTTTAGTACACCAACTTTAAATGAAACTCTATTACGCTTATTCAAATGATCAATACTTTAAGAATGTGCTAAGATCCAGAGTTAATATTAATTATATAAAGAATGACAACAATCTATTGAATGTCTTAGATTCTGTAAGTTTTCCGCCCTTGTTGTCCAAGACTTCTGTTGGAAAATGAGAATAGTTTACATAAATCCTTGAGAGACAGAAATAACCGAGAACTATGATTTTATCCAGTCTGGGTGTCTTTAAATGAATCTTTTTGTAGAATACAAGGCTAGAAATCATATTATATTTTGTAGTAGTTTGTCTTACCTTTACCATTGTTGACACGGGATGAATCCTGGATAGATTTTTCAACATGGATTCAATAAGATCAGCCACACTTAATCCAATAGCCCAGTTGGTATATCCTTTTAGCTTGATGACTTCATAGGCACTTAAAAAAATTATAACAGACATCACTGAAATAAGACTCAATCATTGCCGGGCGCGGTGGCTCAAGCCTGTAATCCCAGCACTTTGGGAGGCCGAG
>NW_012112030.1:17554853-17565257 GCF_000951035.1 Colobus angolensis palliatus
GGCTGAGGCAGGAGAATGGCGTAAACCCGGAAGGCGGAGCTTGCAGTGAGCCGAGATCCGGCCACGGCACTACGGCCTGGACCACAGACCGAAACTCCGTGTCAAAAAAAAAAAAAAGTGGTAAGAGTATCTTGCCTGGCAGTTTTTTCAGCACAAATTGTAGCTCTCAAAACCCATAAAGGCCCTGGTACTTGAGAAGTAGCAGGAATAACTCTAGCGGAGTATCAGAAAATTAGCATTTAATGCAATTTACACCCAATCATTAGAAGACTTTGGGCCAGTTACATTATCTGGGTGAGCCATAGTTTTCTCACTTGTAAAATAAAGGGCTATGTTAATTGAAATTATAAAGACTGTTTCAACTTTTTTATGGTTCTTTTTCTTCACATATAGGTCAAATTCCGGGAAAAAAAAATTTCTAAAATTGAACAAAATGATTCTATAATGGAGACATTAATTAGTCTTGTTATTAAAACTTAAACACTGTTAGCAATCAGCCAGCAAGTTTATTTATTTTGGCCAATTATGAAACCAATGGTGTCTAAGTTTACTTTTCTAAATAAATCAACCTTATACGTTGAGAGGAGGCAATCTGAAGACTCCTCTCACTTGTTAATTCCACATTTTGCTCCTCTTACCTCTACACTAGTTTCGCTAGAGAAAATATTTACTTTCCCTAGGGAGACTGGCATAACAAGTTTGACCAGTATAAAAGTCTTATCAGTTTCAAAAGCTTTCAAAAAGTTTCAAAAGTTGTGTAATTACTACATTAAGAGTTTATCTGAGCAGACAGCCATGGAAAACGTTTATAATTCTATTTAAGTGGAGTTGAAATTTATCATCTAAAATCAAGCTCCCTTTCACTTACCTTTCAACCACCATCTTATGCACTTCCTTCCAATTTTCACTATCATTGTCAGTTCCCATTTCTGGATTCAACTCCTGGAGAGAAACACCTGCCACATTCACACCACTCCACACAGCCACTGTTTAAAAAAAAAAAAAAAAAAGGTATTGCAGATATTTCCGACATTATTTTTAAAAATCTTTTCTTCTTTTAGTTCAATTTCACCTGATGCAAGTTACTGAATATCAACTGGAACTGCTCCAATAAGTGACTCTCCAGTAGATTCCAGTATAGTCCCCCAAAAGGCTGACATTTGCCTTCAAATAGCAACACATCTGACCTTTTAACTGTCAAGTATTTTAGTGCAAAGCAGAATTGCTGTGTCACAGTTACAGAGAAAATAAAAATCTTTGCTTCTCTCTAGGTGTGTGAAATCACAGGGATTCTAGTTGGGGACTATGCTAAACTTTTGGTTTGAGGAATGTTTAACTTTTCTCCTCCATATTTTTCTAATGTATGCTCCTTTATTCTCGAGTAAAGAAAAAAATCCTAGAAAAAAACCCAAATAAAGCATAATTATGAAAGTGGGGTAAAAATTATAATTAAGGGTCTACTTAATTTAAGGGAGAAGAGTATCAGAAAGAACTACACAAAACAGGCCTTGGAAGTGGCCCTTAAACCCTAAATTATACATTCCTTGGAGACCTTTGGAGAACACTGTAGACTCTGGAAATAAGAGCAAAAGTGTGGGGTAGAATCTAGTATGGTTGAAACAGATATGAAGGAAAAAGCTATTTATAGCTAAGTAAGATTACCTTTTAGTCCACAACTTCTGGCAAGTCAGGGTAATTGGATATTTTCACGATTTTTGATGAAAATTGTGAAATCAGCATAATCATGTCTAGTGAGCATGGTTTAATTCTCTTTGATTTTACGTACACAATATAGATCAACATGAAAATTTTTAAAAAGATGTTTTGGGAAAAATAACAGCCATAACAGAATAGAACATTAGACAGGAATCAGAAGACATAATTCTAGTTGCAGATATGGCATTAACTAAAAGATGTTCAATGGCTACTTAACCTACTTTACCTTTTTTTCTCACTAAAATTAAAGTCTTGAACTAGAGAGCATGTAATATCACTTCTTATCTATAGGCCTAGCAATGTATAAACTATACCCAGCATTTACTGAACTTTTACTGTACATTTGACACTGTACTAAGTACAATGTGGCATAATTATCTTTATTTTATAGATGAGGAAACAGATTCAGAGAAGTTAAGAACTTGCTAGTCACATTATCTTGTTAAGATGGGAGAGCCGAACTTAAAGTTACGGAGCTGACTTGCTAAAACTTTTCCATGCTCAAATTAACCTGATCAAGAGAGACACATAGGCCGGGCGCGGTGGCTCAAGCCTGTAATCCCAGCACTTTGGGAGGCCGAGGCGGGTGGATCACGAGGTCAGGAGATCGAGACCATCCTGGCTAACACAGTGAAACCCCGTCTCTACTAAAAAATACAAAAAACTAGCCGGGCAAGGTGGTGGGCGCCTGTAGTCCCAGCTACTCGGGAGGCTGAGCCAGGAGAATGGCGTGAACCTGGGAGGCAGAGCTTGCAGTGAGCTGAGATTCGGCCACTGCACTCCAGCCTGGGCGACAGAGCGAGACTCCGTCTCAAAAAATAAAATTAAAAAAAAAAAAAAAAAAAAGAGAGACACATAGGACCATTACAATTTAACCAGACAGGCCGGGCGCGGTGGCTCAAGCCTGTAATCCCGTCTCAAAAAAAAAAAAAAACAATTTAACCAGACAAAAATTCAGATGAGTCCTTGGAGGTAAAGAATTCTTGAATAAAGTGATATGATGTGTCGAAAAAAAAGTCAGATTATATAAAAAAGCAGAAATAAATTATGCTATCATTTCAAGAAGAAATTCTTATAACATCAAGATAAACCCTTTACTAAAATTGCATTTCAAACTCCCACTGAATTCAAAGGAAGATTTATACTTTGAGCTTATTGGGAGAAAATATTCTTTTACATATATGGCAGAAATGAATTCAGTCAAATAAAAGTATTATTTATCATCATTATTAACAAAATATTTTAAATTATTAGTTTCAATATTGCATGATTTTATTATATTTTTTTACCATGAGCTTATTCAATATATTGTGGATAATAGATTTAGATCTATGAAACAGAATCAAAATTGTTCAAAAACAGTTTTACATAAAATTGTTCAAAATATAAATATTAATTTAAACGAGAAAAATATTAATTTAAAACATTTATAATATAGTTTTGTCTCAACACGAAGCACTAAAAAAAGTGTAATGTGATTTTAATGTTGCTCTTTTTCATTTACTAATTTATGTGCAATTCTTTAAGTTCCTAAGGAAAATATTTAGTTTTATCGTACAGTTTCTTACTACTTAATTGATAGTTAAAATTAATAGTTCATTAAAAACAAAATTTCATTTGAGATAAGATTTTACATTATAGAAGAGTAGACACAAGTTATTTATAAGCTTTTGTTACCTAATTCGTTCCTCCTTCAGCAAACACAATGGATATAATAGCTCTGTCTACTCAAAGGGCCTAGAAGCAAAGATATACCAGTAGCACAAGCACACCTATGCCCTAATCTTGGTTTCTAACGAGCATTCTTCACTGAAAGGAAACAGGGCTCATTAGGGAAACAGCTGATTCTAGTGCTGGGCAGGGGAAAGTTCAAAATGAGACTGGTGCAACTTATTGTGCAAGAAAGTGCTCAGAAAATGATGGGAAATGTTAAGAAAAAAAAAAAAAGACATAAGAGTCAGTTTGAAAAGCCTGGGACAACTTGAGCATTACAAATGACAGTGACAGAATATTTTGCACATGAGATAAAAATCTGAGGCTGGCCAGGCGCGGTGGCTCAAGCCTGTAATCCCAGCACTTTGGGAGGCTGAGACGGGCGGATCACGAGGTCAGGAGATCGAGACCATCCTGGATAACACGGTGAAACCCCGTCTCTACTAAAAAATACAAAAAACTAGCCGGGTGAGGTGGCGGGCGCCTGTAGTCCCAGCTACTCAGGAGGCTGAGGCAGGAGAATGGCGGCAACCCGGGAGGTGGAGCTTGCAGTGAGCTGAGATCCGGCCACTGCACTCCAGCCTGGGTGACAGAGCAAGACTCCGTCTCAAAAAAAAAAAAAAAAAAATCTGAGGCCATACTGATATCAACAAATGAATAAAGAGGGAAGAAAAAAAGTTCTGTCTTACAGCAGAGTGCAACTAATCAACATAGAAGAAATGATGGAATTAGTAGATCATGTTTGACAACTATCATGGTAATAATTTATTCAACCACAAATCATTAATAGATGCTAAATTTAGTAGAGAAAAATTGATGAGGAATCATTTTCCCAGTCAGCATCAAAACATCTTCCCACAAATTACAAAGGAAAAGTTGTAACTTCACACGGAGTAACCTGGCAAAATACAACCTTAACTGAGTTATCACAGTTAATGTCACCAATTGTTGGCCACACTGACATTACATGCCTTTGGATGTGATGCCATGAGAAAGCTATAGGGCCATTTCTGTGGTATGTGCACCAAAAGTTCATAGCTCAACCTAATGATAAAGAAACAATCGGACAAATCTAAATTGATGGGCATTCCACAAAATAACTCAACCTAACTTTTCAAAAATGTCAAGATCATGAGAAACAGAGATAGACTGAGAAACTGTTCCAGAATGAAGGAGGCTAAGGAGATACAGCAGATGTAATGTGTGAGCCTAGCATGGATTCTGAATTAGGAAAAAAGTTTCAGAGGACACTACTGAGACAGTTGGTAACATGTGAATAATGGACTCTGGATTAGATGATATTGTTTCAGGGTTACATTTCCTGATTTTGGTAAGTGTACTGTGGTTATGAAAAAGAAAACCTTTGTTTTGAGGAAATACACAGTAAAGAACTTATGAAGAAAAAGGTGAGGGAACTGATCTATGCTTAATTGATCAGGGTAAAGATAGATGATAGATAGATAGGTAGATAGATGAGAGTAAATGATAAAGCAATATGCAATATAATAGAAAAGTAACTACTATTTTTGTAACTCTTCTTAAATACAAAGTCCATAAAAATAAAATTTGAAATAAAATGAAAAATTCAAAATGATAAAACCAATATCATAAGTAATTTTTTCTTTACCACTTGAGTCGCCATGTTCCCCCAAAATCCATCCATGGCAGCTGCTGGGATGAATGCCAAGTTTTTCAGCCATAAGGTAGCGAAATCTAGCAGAATCCAGATTACATCCACTTCCAATCACGCGGTGTTTGGGTAATCCACTTAGTTTCCAGGTAACATATGTAAGAATGTCCACTAAAAAGTTTGGAAATAATGTATGTAAGTAAACCAAAACGAGCTTCAACTGTTAGGCAGCTTGGGGTGCCCTGGCTTCCCTTTTCCCACTTCTCCATTCCTCAAATGAGATGTGGCCAGAAAGACGTAACTTTTCATTGTTAGAGGGAACAGGAATGAGAGAGATAAAAACAAGCTTTTAAGCCTTATATGAAGATGGCAAGACATGAAAAATGCAATACTGCGCTTTCACATTTGCATTATTATGTGAAACAAGAATACATAAGACTCTTGCAGATTAATTAACTTCAAGTTGAAAAGAAGGAAACAGGTTGAACCAGGTTGTCAGTTAAGTTTTCCCCAGTTGTAACATTCATAATTATGATTGTCATCATAAACAAGAAGCCTTTGATTACTAAACTTTCAAATCTTGCTACCATAAATTTTTCTGGGCATGAGGAATTCTTCAGTAAACAATGATGATAATACATAGTATTAAACATTTCTATTTAATAAAAGAACATCTATGTCAGAACCTTTGCTCCAGCATGGCATAGCCTTAAAACCACAGAGATAAAACTTCTGCTGATCCAGATGGGATCACAGCACTTGCAGGCTAAGATGCAAAAAGTAAAAAATGTGCACACAAGGAAAGTGAAGAGCTGAAAGTTAATGCTGCAGCCTCCACCCCACACTACTCTGTAGACAATGGCTATGATAATTCAAGCACATTTGGTACTGGATTAACTTTTCCTTGCCAACTTTGGTTCAGTGGAAGTGACTCCCTGGAAAATCCAGCTGTGAAGCTATATCTAGAAAGTTGCATAATTATTTAGTGATGCCTGCCTGAGGCACAGGATGCAGAACTTACTATGTGCCAGCTACTTGTCATTCCTATTCTACATCTACCTGGTGTGTGTGTATATACATATACATATATATATATATATATATTTTTTTTTTTGAGACGGAGTCTGGCTCTGTCACCTAGGCTGGAGTGCAGTGGCGCCACGCCATCTCGGCTCGCTGCAAGCTCCGCCTCCCGGGTTCACGCCATTCTCCTGCCTCAGACTCCCGAGTAGCTGGGACTACAGGCGCCTGCCACCTCACCTGGCTAATTTTTTGTATTTTTAGTAGAGACGGGGTTTCACCGTGTTAGCCAGGATGGTCTCTATCTCCTGACCTCGTGATCCGCCTGCCTCGGCCTCCCAAAGTGCTGGGATTACAGGCGTGAGTCACCACCGTGCCCAGCCTGGCACATATATATTTATGAGAAGTTTTATATATAAGACTGAACCATTTAATAAACTCTAATCTTGGTTTGCAGAGAATAAAAATATGGAAATAACCTCTGCCCTCGCTGGCTCTCAACTCTCAATACTCAAGACACTGTGAGGATTCCCCTAGCTCTTATTCACACTGTTTCTCTATGTGAAGTGTAAGAGATAATCAGTCTAGTTTATTTACTATTTTCTCAATGTACCCGCTATGCTCACCAACATGCAGTAATTTTGGTGGCAAACTATAGACAAAAGCAGTATCAAATAGAGCACATTTTAGCTGTTAAGGCTAAAAAAGTGCATTCTTTCTAGTCAGAAGGTTTAATGTTCATCCTGTAGATGTTAAGTTAGCAAGGAAAGCAATTTTTAAGTCAGAGCATTTGGTGTTAGCACATATTTGTCCATCAATTCAGTCTATTTCTTTCTTTAAACCAGAATTGTTTAATGGCTTTCTTATATACTTCTTTTCAAAGTTGATCTGTTTCAATTCTGTATAATGGGATTTTCCAGAAAATGAAAGGTCAAATATGTTAAAATGTTTCTTATGAACTGAAACTACATTCGAATGCTTCATTCTCCATCCCAGGATAATCTTTATAAAAAAGTTTTAAAAGCCTTTAGAATCTATAACCAAGCCAGATGAAGCAAAAACATGACATTGCTTTACATAAAACTCTCGTCACATTTTTTGAACATTTAGCCTAGGACAGAGGCATTTGTTTTGCAAACACCACTATTTAGGGCCAATAAAAGAAGACATGTAAATTGCTTCTGTAAATGAATACTGGGACTGATTTTAGTCTAAAACAATAACCACAAAACACCAAAACACTGAACTTAACAGAACAATGATTTAAAGTGTTACAATAATACCTGGGTTGGAAACCACAATTATGATGCAATCAGGACTGTACTTGACAATCTGAGGAATAATGAATTTGAAGACATTAACATTTCTCTGCACCAGATTGAGCCGACTCTCCCCTTCTTGCTGACGGACTCCTGCAGTTACCACTACTATCTTAGAATTGGCAGTCACAGAATAATCTTTAAAAAGAAAGGCAAAAACAGGTACTTTAAATGCAACTCGTCATTAAAACATATCCTATATGACATGCTCTAAAAGCCTAACCATACATAAGCTTCTAGAACATACATGTGAATTAAGTTTTCTGTATTGTAAGGGCTTGAAGTTCAATGTTCCTGTGGCTTGTTTTTTCTCCTTTGAGCTACACTACAATAATCCAAACATCAAACTGCCTCAGAAAAAGTAAAAGTTACTTTTATTTTATCTTATTTTATCTTAAAAAGTTAAATTTGGGAAGGGAAGGAAGGCACTGAAGTATTTGGTTTTGTCTGGAAACTAAAACTTGGATTTCTAATACTCAGTATTTTTAGGAAGCTTATTCGCCTTTTAGCACTGCAAGTTTCCCTGGAGATTTCATTTTTTTCTTAAGGAAGTGTGTCCTTTCTCAAAATACACAGATATCACGATTTGATGTGGTCATTTGACTCAATAGCTATGGATGATTCGCATAATTAAACTGGGTTACAATGTGGCTTTTGATGGTTAATACTTTGGCAGGTTCCTCTCCCATAAAATGGCAGTAATTATAGTCCCTACATTTCCTAAGGTTGTTGCAAAGATGAAGTAAGATGAAATAATATGTGCAAAATGTTTCACACAGTACCCAGAATGCTACAAATTTTAAAATAATAGCTATTATTTAGTTTCTTCAAGGCATTGAAATTACTTTATACCAATACTTCCGGGGTCGAAAACATGCCGGTTCTCAGATACACACAACAAGCTGTTATAATACAATAGCCCAAAATGTTACATATCAAATGTGTAGAAGGTATGTGGGAGAGGGTTAACAGAAGTGATACTTGAGTTTAACCTTGAGGATAAACTGGACCCCGAAGAAAAGAAACTGCCAACACCAAATTCACCAGGATGGGAAGACTAATTTTATAATAGAGACTGGGGGAGGAGAGGAGGACGATGAGCCATGAGGAAATGCAGGTTACATCCAAATTGAGATGTGCAGGCCCTACTAGAGGTTTTACAATACAAAGGTTTATAAAAAGATAACAAATCTTTAAAGAAAAGAATGCATTCAGACTTTCATTTCAGGGAAAGCATCTGCTCTAGGATAAAGATAACTGGTGTGGCAGTGTGGAGTGTGGAATACATAACCATTTTCTACATATACTTCCAATTGGAAAATGTCAATTTGCTATGTGTACATTTTAGTAGTAGCAAGTGGGTTTCTAGAAACGGATAAAAGAAAATTGGCCTATAGAAGAAAAGTGGTAAAATAAGCGAAATGCTATAAATCCAATTTGTTATTTCCTGTTGGTGACATATCAGTGATCATTTCTGGCTACCAAACTCATTTTAGGTAGCTGTCCATTAATAAGCAAATATAAAATGTATGAGAAATAAAAAGTAGAATATGGTAGACAAATAAGAAGAGCAATAACAGCTTTTAATAAAATGAGGAAAAAGGGGGAAATATTTTATAATTATATAACAATTTTGCAATAATTTGCATTTACTAAACTAGATTATAAATATCTTATTGACAGTTATTGAAATAACTGTTCCAAAACTTTTCCTACTTACAAATAAATCTATTATGCTGTAAGATGCACTCCAAGTGTGTTTTGGGGGGCATGAAAAAATATTAGATCACTTTAGGCATTAAGTGAAATTACCTTTATCTGCCACAATTTTAGGCGTCTGAAGAAATAAGCTCCCATGCTGCAGATCCATCATTTCTCCTTTAAGCTTATCTTCCAAAACATCCACAAGAGCAAGTTCATCAGCCAGAGACTGTAAACGCAAAAACAGGCATTAGAACCCTAAGCCACTCGAGGATGCCTCAGCTCACAATCTAACCCAAAGAAAGATCTTTAACATGGCTAAGCACCAAGGTGTAAACATCTTGGGAATTTTACCATGGAGTTAGATATTCAATGAGGATTCAGTTCACATGGTACAAACCATACTTTAAGAACATGTAGACTTAAAGATTCATTAGGAAACCAGCTTAGTTCAGGAGTAGGCCTACTGAATACAAGTCTATATATTAAGGGGGAGGGAATGGTGAAAACAAAAATACACTCAGGCCCAGAAACAACCTTGGGCAATGTGTCCATCCTTGAGATCGCCCCAATTTGGAGGCTTTCTGAGAGGGCAGATTTGGCTTAAATCACTGGGATTTGAAATCCAGGCTGAAGCTTGGAATTTTCAGGGTGGCTCTGATCCACTCAAATGTCTTGGTGGGGAAAGGAAGGAGCGTTTTATGGGCAGAAGAATCTAGGACTGGGAGGTTTTTTCATGAGATCACTCCAAATCTGTGCCTGAGATTTGTCCAGTTTCAGATTTCTTTTGTTTTCAATTCCAATTGTCATTCTCTGTACCCCACTCAAAATACAATCTAAAGTAATGAATATACTATTTAATCTTGATCTGGAGTCTTAATTTTTTTTTTTTTTTTTTGAGACAGAGTCTCACTGTTACCCAGACTGGAATGCAGTGGTGCAATCTCAACTCACTGCAATCTCCACCTCCCAGGTTCAAGTGATTTTCCAGCCTCAGCCTCCTGAGTAGCTGGGATCACAGGCACATGCCACCATACCCAGTTAATTTTTTGTATTTTTAGTAGAGACGGTGTTTTGCCATGTTGCCCAGGCTGGTATTGAACTCCTGACCTCAGCTGATCCACCCACCTCGGTCTCCCAAAATGCTGGGATTACAGGCCTGGCCTGGAAAAGGCAGCGCTGGGCCTGGAATTATTAACTTTTTAAACGTTCTTGGCCGGGCGCGGTGGCTCAAGCCTGTAATCCCAGCACTTTGGGAGGCCGAGACAGGTGGATCACGAGGTCAGGAGATCGAGACCATCCTGG
>NW_012112030.1:17566070-17574504 GCF_000951035.1 Colobus angolensis palliatus
GTAAGTAACTGGAGTTCAGGAAGCACTTTGAAGAATAAGGTGGAGTAGCACAAGCGGCAGGGGCCACCAGAGAGAGATGCCGCAGAGAGCTGGGAGACAGCCAATAAGAAAAGTTGACCTACTTAGCTTGCTAGATAAAGCAAGTCTCCCTCCCCTTAGGAGGGTGAATAAACACTGTCCTCTGTTGCTAAAATCTAAGTGGCTGCCTGGTCTCATGAAGTCAGTTACAGTGGGCTTGCTTGTGAGGGTTTCTCTAAGACTGAGGCCTTCCGATGATCGAATGTGTCCTTAGCTCTGAGCAACCAAATTACTTGCAGATTTTTGAAATGACAGAACATTTCCTCATTTCGATGTATATCAAATACTGGCATGAATTTTTATCCATTTTTCCTTAAAGACGTTTTGACACCTTTAAAGCTGCTTTTGTTCTTTGCAATCTCTGATAAGAGCACACAAAGTTCTCATTTGTGTTTTTTAGGTCCTAAATTAATGAAATACAACTTGATAATAGCTATAATGATTCTATTAAGGTACTGAGCACTGGGAATATCACTCTTATTTTAGTAACATCACATGTGTGCTGCTGAAGTCAACAGGGCAAAACAATTTAGTGCTTAAGTAGAAAAGGATGTCACAGGATCTCAGATCCTGTCTCTTTGTTTCAGTGGGTGTAGAGAATTGCCTGAGAAGCGCATTCGCGGCTGAAAAGGAAGGAAGAGATCCAACACTGAAATAATAATTGTAACACTGAATTTAGCTGCATCTGCAGCACTGAGTATCACCCAAATCCAGAGGCGTGCAAATAGAAGATGTGTGCCTAAGTACTCGTCGTATTGTTTGGCTTAAATAAATCTCCCTCTGTATTCACATATTTTATAAAATGAATTTACCATACATATATTTCACTTAAGCTATAAGTATGTTTATAATGTTTGAAATGGCAAGGTTTACATTAACTGCAAAAGCAGTATTCTTACTATGGATCAAGGTCACTTAGATACCAAGAAAACCACTGTTGAAAGCTTGCTTAATATATCACTAAAATGGCTTTTAAAAACGTATTTATTTTTACTCTACTTCTGTGACAAACTTAACAAAAAGGCTTTTAATCTAAAGTCCTGAGTGGACCAAACACAGCCATATATTCTCCCTCTTCCACTACCACCAGTAGTGGTGGCTCATGCCTATAAACCCAGCATTTTGGGGGGCCGAGGCAGGCAGATCACCTGAGGTCAGGAGTTTGAGACCAGCCTGGCCAACATAGTGAAACTCTGTCTCTACTAAAAATACAAAAATTAGCCGGGCATGGTGGCACGCACCTGTAATCCCAGCTACTGGGGAGGCTGAGACAGGAGAATCACTTGAATCCGAGAGGCAGAGGTTGCAGTAAGCAGAGATTGTACTACTGTGCTCCAGCCTGAGTGACAGAGTAAGACTCTCTCTCTCAATAGAAAAAAAAAAAAAATATATATATATATGTATCTCCAAGTGTTTAGTATGCATACAATTTTGCAGGAGGAAAAGGTATAACCTTTCTCAAATAATTAGCTATATGGGTAAGTGCCATTTATTCAATAGTTTGTTTCTTCCCCTCTGAAATGCTACTTCTACATTATTATTAAAATACTATTTGAGCATGTTTCTGGCTGAAATACCAAAGGTAGGTTGTACAAATACCAAATTTTCATTATATTTTACCTTTAAGCCAAGTCTTGCACTATAAAATTACTTTGCAATTTGTCGTTGTACCTACCTTGCTCCTCTTAAGAGCTTTGTTATACTGTGTTTGTCCACAAGAACATGGCTACAGTTGACTGAAGCAAGAATAAACACTCAAACCAAAGACAGACTTAGAAGCTAAGGATTTATGATAATCTTGCCTCAAAGCTCTTCATGACCCCTACAACATGAGTTCGACATTCAGCTCCTCCTCTCTTGGTGGTTAAAATGCAAAGTCTGAGATGGATAATGGGGCAAAAGTAAAGTCTGGCAGTAGAAGATAAAGCCATGACCAAAGTTTGACAAAATATGAGTGCAACTTACTAGTAATAGCAGAAGTATTCATTTATTTATCATATAAGTGCCTGGCATTATCCTGCTACTCGGGTATACAGTTATGATAGTCTCTGAAGCCATGGAATATATCAGGAAGGAAATAGGAATTAAACAAACAACAAATCAGGCTTATCTCTGAAGGCAGAAATGCTCTTAAGAGCATAAGGCAGGAAGATGTTGAAGCTACTGGGAAGGAAGTTTACTTTTATATCGGAAGGCAAGGAAGGCCTACCTGCACAGGCATGCATTTGCAGTAAGATCTGAATGATAGGAAGGGGTCAACCCTGTGGCCTAGGGAAGAACATTCCACGTGAAGGGAAATGCAAGTAAAAGAGTTTAAGCAAAAATGAGATTGGCATTTGGGAGGCAGAACAAAACTAGAAGAGATGAAGTCAGAGATGGTACCATCACGTTGCACTGGCAGGTCTGCTGCCTCCGTGTGTATGGTGCCCCTGGAGTTGTGTGTTCCATTGCTTTGCTCTGAGAAACAGGCAGGGAGGGAATCTGTGAGGCCTCATGGGATTTTATGTATATGTGTAGCATATGTGCACTGTAAAATGACTGGAGTTTTAAGTAGGGGAGCCACTAGTTTTATGAAAGCTCTCTATGGTTATTATGTAAGCAACGGGCTGCAGAGAGTAGGCAAAAGTAGAAGCCAAAAATAACCAAGTCTTTATTCGGTGCGACACTGTACTAGGGAGCCTTAGTGGGCTTCCAGAATCTAGCTAATGCATGTCCCTCCTCAACCTCTCCGATGCTATACTTTTATTTAATTTCTGGGGGCAAAGTACACCATCTATGAGCTCAAAAAGGCCAGACCTGGCATTTACTATGTGTCACCTTGGATGTTTGGTTTTTTGTTTTTTTCAACCATACCATATACATGACAATATCCTCTGACAGGTTACAGAAAGGAATAAATGAAGTAATATACAAACACCCACATGCAGAGTTATTTTCCTTTCTCTATTAAGCTAGTGGGATTTCTAATCTTTATCATGTATTAACACAATTTTGAACCACTTTTAACCATTAAAATAATATTTAGACATTTTTGGGGGGAGGGGGGAGGGATTGCATTGGGGAGTTATACCTGATATAAATGATGAATTGATGGGTGCTGACGAGTTGATGGGTGAGCACACCAACATGGCACAAGTATACATATGTAACAAACCTGCACGTTATGCACATGTACCCTAGAACTTAAAGTATAATAAAAAAAAAAAGTTTAAAAAAAAAATAAAAAATAAAAAAAAAAAGAGAAATGAAGAAAAAAAAAAATTTAGACATTTTTAATTTGTAAAATCATCTTTCAACAAGTCAGTCATTCTTTTCTGTATTTATGGTTTCAAAAATATTCCTTGTTAGATAGTCTCCAAATAGTTTCTAAGGCAATGTACTCCATTTTGCAAAAGATAAAGGGAAAAGAACGCTAGATTGAAAAACAGAAATCAGGGCTGGGCGTGGTGGGTCATGCCTGTAATCCCAGCACTTTGGGAGGCAGAGAAAGGCAGATCATGAGGTCAGGAGTTCAAGACCGGCCTGGCTAACATGGTGAAATCCTATCTCTACTAAAAACACAAAAAACTAGCCGGGCGTGGTGGCATGCACCTGTAGTCCCAGCTACTCAGGAGGCTGAGGCAGGAGAACTGCTTGAACCCAGGAGGTGGAGGTTGCAGCGAGCTAAGATCCCGCCACTGCACTCCAGCCTGGGAGACAAAGCAAGACTCCATCTCAAAAAAAAAAGAAAAAAGAAAAACAGAAATCATAGTCTCTGAATCTGAAGATCCCAACTGTGGTAGCAGCAGGGGCTATTCTCTCAAGCCCTTGAGTTGAGCCAAAGTGTTATATAACTCCAGGCACAGTCTCAATTAAATTATTTACTGAAGAGAGTTTAAAATTTATGATTAAAACATCATAGAGGTACTTCTTATAGAATCATGGTAGCTCAGATATAGTTTCCTGAAAGGCCCAAATTTTGAGATTAACAGAAGGAAAGAAAAATCTCTAGCTAGTATTTAATGAATGCATTTATTTTTTTCTAAATGCCTAAATAGTGGCATTGAATCATAAAATGAAAATTGTAAAGTCATCACGGTGAAGAGTTCAGAGCCCCGGGTTCAAAATACAGCTCTACCACTGCCTCATGTGACACTGTGGACAGGCTCGTTAAGCATCAGCCATTTCATCCAACAGCAAGTATATGAACAGCTCCTATCTCCTAAGGTTGTTTAAAATAAAGTATTTTATCTTTGAACATGGCACATACTCAATGTTTTTTTCAAAAGGATGTAAGCTGGAATATTTTGTTTTTTTTGGCATGAACAGTGAGCATGAAATTGTGATTATTTCAATTCCCTGTAATCTAGGGAGCTGCTATCCTAAATGATAGTTACCTAGTCAATTGAAGCTAGCTAGAAGGAAATGCAAAAGGATAAAATGTTCATTGGTGTGCACTACGTTTTTTAGCGTATTTTTTTGATAAGTGTTTCTCAGTGAAGATTCAGTTTGCTGCTTTAGAATTTAAACTTTGAAAACAGAAATGTGCTTGGTTAGGGGTTATTCAGGCAGCCTTTACATATGATACAAAGGGACAGTGTGTTCTCCTGAAGGCAAGGCAGCATTTTTGTTTTTGTTGTTCCTACATTTAAGGCAGCCATCAGAAGAAATAAGGAATCAATTCAGTGAGATAAATAAGAAAAGGGCTTCTTTCCTCAAAAGTCTTTGAGAACTAAAGAAAGCTTAACTGTGGTTTGAATTACAAAGGATACATATGAAGTAAGGCAAAAAGCCTATGGAGGTATATAAGAAAAACTGAAGTAGAAGGTGATAACAGTATAGTATTAGTGTTAAATCTCCTGATGTTGATAATTGCACTGATTATCTCAGAACATGTTCTAAGGAAATGTACTCTAAAACAGGGGTCCCCAAAACCAAGGTCACGGGCCAGTACTGAATCTAGAGAATCTAGCTAATGACTGATGATCTGAAGTGGAACAATTTCATCCTGAAACCATCCCCTCACCCCACATCTGTGGAAAAATTGTCTCCCACGAAACTGGTCACTAGTGCCAGAAAGGTTGGGGACTGCTGCTCTGAAGGACTTAGAAGAAGTAAAGGGCATAATATCTGCAATTTATTTTCAAATGGTTCAGAAAAAAAGCCATTTATAGATATAGGCACATATATCGTGGACATCTATATCTATTTCTATAGATCTCTGTATCTACAAATCTATCTACCTATGAGCATATATATATATACATACACACACACATATGTGTATGTATGGTGAGAGAGCATAAATAACAAAATGTTAAGAATTGGTAAATGTCGGTGAAGTATTTATGAAAGTTTTATTTTTTTACCATTCTTACAAATTTTCTGTAAATCTGAAATCATTTCAAAATAAAACCAATAGGTAAAAGTTTCAAGGGCTTAACAGAACATTCCCACAAACTCACAAAGCCATGCGTGCACAGACTACTTATTAATTAAAGGAGGGAAAGGGATCTTTGCAGTGGAGAAGGCTTGCTGTGACCATTTGAACCAGGGGATTAAGTTCAGCAGTAAAGAGACAAGTTGAACATCATGTGTCTCCTGACTGGTCTGCACAAAGGAGGACATGACATCACCTAGTTCCAATCCCACCCGATAAATTCAACCCGAGCTGAATTACAAGAAAACATCAGACAGACAAACTGAGGGACATTCTACAGAACTCACCTGGATGCTACAAAAATGTCAATGACAGAAGAAACAAAGAAAGGTTGAGTAACAGTTCCAGATTAAAGAAGAAGAGACATGACAAGTGTATGAAACACATGATCTCGCACTGAAGTGAAAATAGCTATAAATGGTATGATTTTGAGATTTTTGACAACATGGAGAATTTTAAATGTTAATAGTGTATGATGGATGATCATACTGCATCAGTGTTAAATTCTCTAAGTGCAGTAACTATTACGGTCACATAGGGAAAATATAATTCTTTTAGGAGATACATGCTTAAATATTTAAAAGTGAAGTGGGATTACATCTACAACTTCAAATTGTTCAGGAAAAAAAGAAATCTTTTAGAGATATAATAAAATTCCAAGGTGCCCAAAGAAACTGTGTACACATGCTGAACTTCTCTATCATCTATGGTGTTCTTGAAATGTACCTTTCCCAGAATGCTGATAGCACACGCCATACCAACTTGTCCAACACCCACTACGGTGATCTTATTGTTTGGGACTGTTGTCTCCTCTTCCGCAACTGGTGCAATGAGTTTTTCCTTAAGAGTTGCCATTTTGCACTGCAAGGAAAGAATCAAAACATTACACATATATCTGCATATGAAATTCAAATAGAGATCATCCTTAAAATGATACTGTTGCAATTTTGAACTCAAGTACAACTTAAAATCAGCCTAATGATATTCTAGAAAGCAGAATGTATTTTAAAGAACCATGAGGCCGGGCTGGGCGTGGTGGCTTATGCCTGTAATCCCAACACTTTGGGAGGCAAAGGCAGGCGGATCACGAGGTCAAGAGATTGACACTATCCAGGCCAACGTGGTGAAATCCCGTCTCTACTAAAAAATGAAAATTAGCTGGGCATGGTGGCGCACGCCTGTAGCCCTTCCTAACTACTGGGAAGGCTAAGGCAGGAGAATCACTTGAATCCAGGAGGCGGAGCTCGCAGTGAGCTGAGATGGCACCACTGCACTCCAACCTGGCCACAGAGCAAGACTCCGTCTCAAAAGAAAAAAAAAAAAACAAAAAACCATGAGATCCATTTAATGGAAGAATTCATTTAGGTAAAAACTTTCATGAAGCCCATTAGAACTGGATTTCTTCCTTCACCCTATGAGTCCATGCATTTAGTAGGTTGTTACTATTTCTGGCTAAAAAACTGTGAATATTTATGTGTAAATTAACTAATTTGTTTCCCCTATGAAGAATGTATATGTAACTATTACGTAAACTAAGTTTGGGTCTAGTGTTAACTCATATTTAAGCTTGGATAAAAAGAATAAATGGCCAATTTTGAACATAATTTCTACTATTAATGATTATTGTCTTTCTTGGAAGACAGGGATTGATTGTTCTACTTTGTCTCACATAAAATGTGTTACAGTGTACTGGACAAGGAATGCATACTTAATACATAGTGACTGTAAAATGGCAATGAATAATTTTTATGCAAAGTCTGCAAAAATATCAACCTGAATTCCTTTTAGGGTACCTAAGAAGCTTCTTGGAAAGTAGACACTTAATACATTGTCCTTTCAGGGGAACACATTAGGAGACAATCAGTCTCTAAAATAGTTTCTGTCTAACCATCCAAATTAAAGACCCCCAAAATGTAAAAAGAAAAAAAAAACCCGAAACCTGTTGGAAAATGAATGATCTGCACAGTAACAAATGTTATGTGTGCCATCGGATATCCAGATATGTTTTCTAGATAACTGAAAAAAACAGCAAAACTTACAGAAATAAACATCAATTCCATGGCAATTTATAGTACACTAAATATATACCACCCTGCCTTCTTGAACAGAGAATACAGATGGCAAATAAGCCTTTTCTTCATAATTATTACTTATAATTTTAGTAACCCATTGTAATGTCCATTATTTTCACTTAGTTTTTACTTTTTATGTCAGACTCTGTCGCATCTGAGGCCACCGTACCTGTCTCAAACTGTACCAGTGCTTCCCAGTCTAGTTTTTAATTCTAATCTGCAATGGACTAAGCAATAAGCCTAGTTTATTAACTGTATATGTAAAGTAAGAGTTAGCAGGACTCTGAGTTGGAATAAAGTATCTGAATTTGGAGACAACAGTGTAACAACTATTTTGTCTTATAGCTACTTTTTTTCCAAAAAATATTTCCTCCCATCTGTAAGGATAAATTAAAACGAGATTCTTCCGCCTTTACAGATCATACTTACAGTTTCCTAGTGGATGCTAAAGAGAGAAGAAAGATGCAATGTTGTGCAAGTGTCTCCACAAATAGATGACCTTAAAATGAAACGAATTCAGCCAGGGCCTGCATTTTAAGCAGGCTCAGAAGAAAGAATGCTGCATCTCTTCTTGAACGAAGGACACACATGGATAGTTGTTCTGCCCTTAAGTTTATTGTTGTTAGATGGTCTGTTTACGATCATTTTGGCACATAGGGGTCTCAGGAAACAGTGGAAAATGAAAATCCAGAAAAGGGCCGGGCGCGGTGGCTCAAGCCTGTAATCCCAGCACTTTGGGAGGCCGAGACGGGCGGATCAGGAGGTCAGGAGATCGAGACCATTCTGGCTAACACGGTGAAACCCCGTCTCTACTAAAAAACACAAAAAATTAGCCGGGCGAGGTGGCGGGCGCCTGTAGTCCCAG
>NW_012112030.1:17575079-17578166 GCF_000951035.1 Colobus angolensis palliatus
TCCATCAAAACACCATCATCATTCTTCACAGAATTAGAAAAAATGATTCTAAAATTCATGTGGAACAAAAAAAAAAAAAGAACGACAAACGGTAAAAATTTGTCTCTGAGTCTTGGTCCCTTATGTCTCCTCACTGCGGTGGATATAAATCATTAGAAATAAACGAGTGCCTTAATTGCAGAATCTTTCTCACTGTAATCTTTTAAAGATTCAGGTTTTGCTTTTGAATTCCTCCCCTCCCCCCATCCCCCAGGCCCTTACTGCAGCTTGTACTGCTCGCGGCGCGCACAAACCATCTCCTCCTCAGGGCACAGGCAGCAAACAACAGCAGATCACTAGGGCAGGCAGAAGCTAGAGATTTCCCCGAGTAAGGTCTGTGGGGGCAAGTCTAGGACTTCTTTACTTGGAGAATCCAAGGCTGGTAAAGTAAACGAAGCACCTTAAGCATCAAGAAAAGAGGCCCTGCAGGAAAGAACTGGCGCATAGCTCCCGGAAAGGCTGAGAGCCGGGTAAAGATAAGTACAGCGCCAAACGTTTGCTGGTCATCTAGGTGCCTTTCTCCTCATCCCAGCGAGTGCAGGGGCATTTCTCTATTACCTTGGTGGTAGATTGAAATATTCGAGGTAAAGATCGTCCAGCCTTCACAGGCCACCTGGTTCCGTCCCCATCCCCCAGCTACTCGGGCACGGGCACGTGTCCCGACTCCCGCCAGCAGGCCGTGGGGGTGATGTGGCCGCCATGAACCCACCAAGGACAAGCAGGGCCCGGTTTTAGCTGCAAATGCAACAAGTCTCTCCCCTGACAGAACTCCCCTGAGCCGCCGCTGCTACCCTCCGCCTTCAGCTCCTCCGCCAGGGCACGACCCGCCTTGCGCCCCAAACCGAGCGGCAGAGTCAGGCCCGAGGCCGGATGCTCAGAGCTAAAGGCCACGGAGGAGAGATGTGCTTCTTCCTCCTTCCCGCGGCTCCCCACACAATTACTCCCCCGCACGTCCCACCAGGTTGTCTGTGAGCCAGAATTCAGGATCCTGAGCCGAAACCTACCAGGAGAAAGAAGGCGCTGGAGACCTCTGTAACAGCAGTGCGGAGAAGACAATGTGAGCTGCGTGCCTCTCCTCCGGCGCCGGCTCTGCAAGGAGGGAGGAGGGGGCGGGGCCCCACAACCTCCGCAGCCTCTTAGGTTTCTCCATTGTGATTGGAAACCCGAGCACCGCCTACCCCTCCCCTCGGCTCGCTCAATCCCCTTCAAGGACAAGGGCTCAAGTGTGTACACTCCCACCCCCACCCTCCAGATAAAGGGGGTCACCTTCCAGAAGCCTCCGCTCTCAGCTGGTCTCACATCTAGCAGGCTCTTCAATACCGAGGCCACGTTATTTCTAAAACTTGCCCATCCCCGACTCCTGGATTTTAACAAAATCGATTAGATTTAGTACAAATAGAAATAAATTTCTATGTTGCGTTTCAGTTAAACTTTAAAGGACTTAAAAAATACATCTGAATTTAGATCATCTCCGTTTTAAAGTTCATTTGATGAAGATGACTATTTTTTTTTTTTCAGCGTCTTTCAACAAACACGCACTGATTGCTTATTCGTTGCCTGACAAGACCAATGAGGCCTGGTCCCTGACTTCTGAAGTTCCCCTACAATTCCACCTGGTCTCAAGGTCAGGCTTTGCCCTCTAGGGGAAATGGTGGGAACACTAAGTGAGATGCACTTTCTTTTTTAATCCCTGATTGACTCCAGAGCTGGATGTTGTCATTCATTCCGTCTTCAACACTCAGTTAGTGCTTGGTACCTAAATATATAGCATTGATGAATAAATGAATGAATGATAAACTGGAGGAATTCTGAAGAGTCTGGCTTCAGTTCTGTTTTCTTATAATGAAAATGCTTTCAAATATAGCCATCTCACAAACTACCTATATGTGAAAAAAAAATTTTTTTTTGTAAACGCATATTTCTTGTATATGATCACTAATTCTATAATTACTGCTTCAGTTTCTTCTCAGTGCCAAGCATTGGTAAAAACATAAATATAACAGTATGTCCTTTGAGGTGTTCCTAGTCCAATGGCGATAGACAAGTAGGCAACCTATTTCAATTACAATACAATGTGATAAGTGGCGAGAGAAATTTGGTTAAATTACAATAAAAATTCAGAGTAAAGAATTTACTCAGAGTAAAGAATCACTAAGAGAAGGGTTTGTTGAGAAGAATTCATAAGCCTCAAACTCTTCAAATCATTCAGCTAGTGGGGACTTGAATGACTGAAGATACAGTCCAATTACAAATTAAAATGTGATGGTGAGGAAAAGAGCTTGGAGGATAATCTCAAAAGTATTACATTAACCCTAAATCCAAGTTTGAAGCAAGAATAGCCAAGTCAGCCTAGCAAGATATCTAGAAGCCACCCTAGATTTCTTTTTCGCCTACTTTGCAAGTCAATCACCAGGCTCTGCAGACTTTACTTCTAAATATCTCTCCACTTATTCCTCTTCTTGCCATCCCCATTACTGTGTAACTTTGGAGATGAGGTAGGAAAAAATGAAAAGAGGTATCTGTTTCCTTCCTCTACCTTCATTTCCATTCCTCGCCACAAGGTGTTCTAAACTGACTGAACAAAGTGATGGTCTAGTATATAACTCTAAATGCCAGGAAAGCATGCTACCACCCTCAAACATTTGAGAATTATATACCCTGGCAAGCTATCTTTCATGCATAAAAGACAATTTTATATATACAAGATCCAGAAAACATATTCCTCATACCATTCTATTTTGAAATAAATCACTGGGAAACTACATGCCAACATACTGAAAAATAAGCAAAATTAGGACTGTAAGAAAGGGGGAAATTATGGCATAAAAATATAGGCAATGATGGCTAAATCAATTAATTTATAGATAAGGACAAAAAATTCCCAGAAATGTAGTTATAAAAATGAATGTTAATGTTAAAAATTGTCAAAAGAATGTTTGTCGCCGGGCGCGGTGGCTTAGGCCTGTAATCCCAGCACTTTGGGAGGCTGAGACGGGCGGATCACGAGGTCAGGAGATCGAGACCATCCTGGCTAACACGGTGAAACCC
>NW_012112030.1:17578726-17580487 GCF_000951035.1 Colobus angolensis palliatus
GTGCCTATAATCCCAGCTACTACGGAGGCTGAGGCAGGAGAATTGCTTGAACCTGGGAGGCAGAGGTTGCGGTGAGCCGAGATCGTGCCATTGCACGCCAGCCTGGGCAACAAGAGTGAAACTCTGTCTCAAAAAAAAAAAAAGAAAAAAAAAAGTCTCCTGTTATCAGATTGTGAACTGTTTTAAAACTGTATTCATAGAATTGGAGAATAAAATAGGAACTTTAAAATAATCTAATCCAAATGAATACCTAGAGTTTGAGTGACTGGCCTCAAATTACTGTTATTTAAGCATAGAACCCAAAATAATTTTGATCTTGCTGCCATCTGTGTGCCTTTTTGTGGGAATTCTTTGTTAATTCTATTTTGCTGTCTTTATACTTCAGTAGCCACAAAACCAGATCAGCTAATATTATTAGGACGGTAAATTCTTTGAGGGTACTTTATTCACTTTTATATCTCCAAGTAACATAGTACTTCTGACAAGGTACGTTTATATCTCCCAGCAGATACCTATTAAACTTGAGGCACAATATGAGTAAATGAACCCTGAGTTAGGATTTGAAAGACATTCATTGATACATAGATTCTTTTACAGCATTTTCTTCACAATTTTCCTTATTTCCTAATTGTTAGGAATAGTTTAAGGAGTTGAAGCTCCTTGAACCTGAGCTTCAGATAGGTGAGGTATTACTATAATAGCAGTATATGCTTGTAAATGGAGAGCAACTGGCCTTGGTGGGTATCTCTAACAAGAAGAGGAAAAAGGAGCCAGGGAGAGAAAGCAATACTAGTGGGGGGAAAGGAGAACTGAGGGTTTAATGTCTCAAAAAGCAAAATAATTCGATTCTAATTGTCTAGCCCTTCATTAGATAGTTGTAACACTTTTCTTCCGTTTACATGTTAGCTGTTCTTTTTAGAAGACAGGTAGTTAAATTCTAAATCATACTAGTAGCTGTGAATTCTCATTGCAATGTCTACTTGGATATAGATTAGTTTGTGCTAAGCAGTAGGTCCCTGATGTGCTTGAATGACAGATGTTTAGAAGTAGTTTGTCGATAAAAAATGCGTAGGCTCAAAGCCATGAATATGTGTTGATTTTTATCTCTTGCTCTTGCAAGCTGTTTTCTCTGGGTATCTGAAAAACGTCATGGAAAAAACTTTGACTGTATATATTCTACTCATGGAAAAATGCCTTCTTGCTGTCTCCTACTGGGGGACATGATAAATCTGTGAAAGGCACCTCAGGCAGGTAAGCCTTTGACTTGCTAAGGGTTCAGCCTTGCTAGAGTTATACAGAGAATAAAATACCCATGTATAGTGAATTACACACCAGATTCAATTTCAGTTTTTGCCTTCAAATGAGCTTTCTGGCAGATCAGCTGAAAGAACAGCGGAGCCCATTAGAAACCAGAACTGCCCCCACTGCTTTCCACATGGTGTTCTTGACATGGTCTGGGTGCTGCTTCTGGGAACAGAAGCACCTGGTCTACATTCTCTGGGCATTATATGAAGTCGTCTGATGCCATCTATATTTCCCCTTCCTGGAACCATGACCTATTACCCTTTCTGGTGCCAAGGACTGCAGTTGCAAATACTTCTTTTCTTTTCTTTTTGAGACAGAGTCTCTCTCCGTGGCCCAGGCTGAAGTGCAATGGCCGGATCTTAGCTCACTGCAAGCTCCGCCTCCCGGGTTTACGCCATTCTCCTGCCTCAGCCTCCCGAGTAGCCGGGACTACAGGCGCCCGCCACCTCGCCCGGC
>NW_012112030.1:17581492-17582813 GCF_000951035.1 Colobus angolensis palliatus
TAGCTGGGCGTGGTGGCATGTGCCTGTAGCTATGGGAGAGACTGAGGCAGGAGAATCGCTTGAACCCAGGAGGCAGAGGTTGCAGTGAACTGAGATCACGCCACTGCATTCCCACATGGGTGACAGAGTGAGACTCCTTCTCAAAAAATAAAAAAATTTAAAAAATTTAAAAAAATTAAAAAAAAACAGTCCTCTGCCTCTCTCATCCCCAGATCCCCAGTCCTGATCCTCAGAGCAACCACTTATTCTTTCTGACTTCTTGAATTGTAGTCCGAAAGTCTAGCTGCTGTTTCCTTTCTATCCCTGTGCTCATTTAAAATATGAATGACTATATAGTCCTTTAAATATACATTAATTTGTGAGGTGGAAAGCGTTATTACTGAGACTTTTTTGCTAGAAAACCCTAGAGTTCACTTGCCTAAAGTGTTCTTAGAGTCCTGCAAAGCAATACGCATCCAGGAATTTGTATTACATGATTTGCATACAGCTTTCATTTATCGAAAAGAGTACTATGTGCCAGGCATGCAATGCATTAACTGCATATAATAATGTGCTCACATGAATTAAGTACAAGTAATACTTACTTTACTTATATTAACTTACATAATCCTAATTTCAACCCTATATGGTGGGTACTTTTATTTTTCTTATTTTAAGGATATGGGGAAACTGAATCACAGAAGGTCAGTAACCTGACCAAAATCACACAACTAGTGAGCAGACTCTCTCTCTCTCTCTCTCTCTCTCTCTCTCTCTCTGTGTGTGTGTGTGTTTAAATTTTGGTATTATTTATTTATTTATTTTTTGAGACAGGGTCTTGCTCTGTCACGCAGGCTGGAGTGCAGTGGTGCAGTCTCTGCTCACTGCAACCTCCGTCTCCGGGGTTCAAGTGATTCTCCTGCCTCAGCCTTCCAAGTAATTGGGATTACAGGGACCCACCACCATGCCTATGGGGAAAAGAAAGAACAGACTGTTCCTGTGTCTGTATAGAAAGAAGTAGACTTCATTTTGTTCTGTATTTGAGATGCTGTTAATCTGTGATCCTACCCACAACCTTGTCTTTGCAAGAGACATGTGCTGTGGTAACTCAAGGTTTAAAGGATTTTGGACTGTGCAGGGTGTGCTTTGTTAAACAAGTGCCTGAAGGCAGTATGCTTGTGAAAAGTCATCACCATTCTCTTAATCTCAAGTACCCAGGGACATGTACACTGCCAAAGTCCCAGGGACCTCTGCCTAGGAAAGCTAGGTATTGTCCAAGGTTTCTCCCCATGTGATAGTCTGAAATATGGCCTTGTGGGAAGGGAAAGACCTGATCGTCCCC
>NW_012112030.1:17583758-17614291 GCF_000951035.1 Colobus angolensis palliatus
GTCCCCTGGGCCCACTTTTTGTTTCTCTATACTTTATCTCTGTGTCTCATTTCTTTTCTCAAGTCTCTCGTTCCACCTAACGAGAAACGCCCACAGGTGTGGAGGGGCAGGCCCCCCCCTTCACATTCCCAGCTAATTCTTGTATTTATAGGAGAGACAGGGTTTCACCCTGTTGACCAGGCTGTTCTCAAACTCCTGACCTCAGATGATCCTCCCACCTCAGCCTCCCAAAGTGCTGGCATCACAGGCCTGAGCCACTGCGCCGGCCGGGATCATTCTTAACATACAGAAATATACAGATTTGTTTCCTTTTAAAAAATGGTTACTAAATATTCAATCATTCAGAAACATCATGATGTATTTAATTGTTCCCATATTTTGAGACATTATGCTTTTTACTATGGTAAATAACATTGTATAGCTATCAATGCGCACTGTAGTCATCTATATGTGTCATTGCTTCTGTAGGTCTCTGAAAGTGAAATTTCTGGTTAAAAGAGTAAAACAGTTTTTCAGAAGGGCTGCAGCCTTTAATTCCAAACCCCATCTGCGTATGTCTTACTATACTGTCATCATATTGCATATTATTAAATTTTATTTGTCCAGTTTGTCAGACGAAAATGGTATTTCATTCCCTTCTGTAATTCTAGAGGCAATAGGGGAAAAAAGGAAGTGATATTTTGTTATAAATTTGTATAACTATGATTATTGCTTATGCATACTTTTACATTTTTAAAACTTTCCATTATCTGCTCATCTACTAAAGTGAACATTCTTCTTGTTTTGTTTCTCTACTTAGCACTTATTCACTTTACTTCTGAAAACAGTCATAGGATTTTCTATCCTCTCATCTCTTCCTCGCCTTAAATACATCGAAGCTTCCCAAGGGTAAAACCTGTCTAAAACTGGAGCTAAACAAGGGGAATAAGACGAGAGACAGCAAAAGAGAAGCCAGTGATGGCATTAGAGTTCCTGCATCAAGAGCAACATAAACCGGGCTCGGTGTCTCAGGCCTGTAACCCTAGCACTTTGGGAGACTGAGGAGGGCAGATCACAAGGTCAGGAGTTCAAGACCAGCCTGGCCAATATGGTGAAACAGCGTCTCTATAAAAAATATAAAAATTAGCCGGGCATGGTGAGTGGTGACAAGCACCTATAGTCCCAGCTACTCTGCAGACTGGGGCGGGAGAATCGCTTGAATCCGGGAGGCGAAAGTTGCAGTGAGCCAAGATCGTGCCACTGCACTCCAGCCTGGGCAACAGAGTGAAAACTCCAACCCCGTCTCAAAAAAAAAAAAAAAATAAACAAAAACAAAAAAAGGCAACATAATCCAGCCTTGTCCCTAGGCTATTTTAGGTAAGCAAACCTCACTGATGATAGACAAGGTCCTAACTGATGTATTATTTTGACCACTTTGAAATCACAATGTCATTGTTATTTCAATACTGATAAGAGAAAAACTTCAACCAAATTAAATTTAAAGGAGTTGAATTGAGCAATGAATGTTTTGTGAATCGGGCAGCCCCCCTAAATCTCAGCAGATTCAGAGGCTCCAGCGCAGCCACGTGGTGGAAGAAGACTTACAGACAAAAAAAGGGAATGACGTACGGAAATTGGAAGTGAGGTACAGAATGGCTGGATTGGTTACAGCTTGGTGTTTGCCTTATTTGAACACAGTTTTAATACTCAGCAGTGTATGAACCGTTGAAGTATGGCCTCTGGAATGGCCAAGACTTAGCTATAGTTACAGAAGTTACATTGTCAATTTTGTCTGACTATTAAGCTAGGTTACAGTTCATCCACAAGGACTCAAATATAGAAGTATGGAGTCCTTCTTAGGCCATATTTAGTTTGCTTTAATAATATCAAAATACTAAAAGTAAGGGTGATATTTTGTGTTCATTTTAAAGTCATAAAAAGTTGCCAGAACTGTTATGTATCAGAAAATTGACACTGGTACACGACTGTAAGGTGAACTATGGACCTTATTCAAATTTTATCAATTTTATTTTTATTTTTATTTATTTATTTATTTTTTTTGAGACGGAGTCTCGCTCTGTCGCCCGGGCTGGAGTGCAGTGGCCGGATCTCAGCTCACTGCAAGCTCCGCCTCCCGGGTTTACGCCATTCTCCTGCCTCAGCCTCCCGAGTAGCTGGGACTACAGGCGCCCGCCACCTCGCCTGGCTAGTTTTTTTTGTAGTTTTTAGTAGAGACGGGGTTTCACCGTGTTAGCCAGGATGGTCCCCATCTCCTGACCTCGCGATCCGCCCGTCTCGGCCTCCCAAAGTGCTAGGATTACAGGCTTGAGCCACCGCGCCCGGCCTGAATTTTTTTAAATAAAAAATAGGTGCCACTGGGGAATGGAACATAAGGGTGCTAATATTTATTCACATCTACTATGGCTAGATTCCATACTAGGTGCTTTGAATGGCTCAGTTTAATCTTCATGGTGTAGTCAAAGTGTACTCATCATGTTGACCTTGAGACAAATGTCTAATAGTATTTAATGAATAGAGATGACAGTGTAATGGGGCAAAGAAGCATTGTAAAGCCAGAGGCAGAAGGTACAGTCCAACTTCTGGCTAATTAAGTGATACTGTACTGTCAGATCCTCTCTCTTTAATTATCTTAATTTTATTCTCTAAATAATTTACGATTTTTAATAAAGAATTGAAAAAATATGGGGGATGTAAGAAAGCAAAAGTCCTTACTTTCCCCATACCCCGATTCTTCTCCCTAGGGATAATTGTCATTAACATATTAAAGTGCATCCTTTCTGTCTCCCACAACCTAAATAAAATATATAGTTGAAATTTTGTTAGTAAACAATAAGATTCTAATCAATCCTTTTCAGATGTAAATTACTTACTGTGCATAATGATAGCTTTACTTTTGGCAAATTATATTTCCTAATTTCAAATATTGAATCTCTTCAATGTGAGGAATAATATGCCATTGTATATATATTTTTCTTACTGGTTTAGAACTTAATAAAAATTGTTAAAATTTACTGAGTTTAAAAGTTACTAAAGTTTATTACTGTGTGCTAGCTTCTTTGCCTATATTATCATATAACATGTTTTTCTTCATGAGAACCCTTTAAACTAGGTGCTAAAACTCTTCCTATTGGACAGTTGGGAAAATTGAGGCACCGAGAGCTCACATAAATTGGCTAAGACCACAAAGTTACTAAGTGGTGATGCTAAAATTCAAACCCAAAAGTAAGGTTCCAAGATCCCAGAACCAGAACAATTAACCACTATGCAATAATGAAGATATTCAGCTAGTAAAAGACCATGGTCAATACACACACGCACACACACAAAGCTGGTAATAACCTAGAAATCACAGTTTTGCTCCCAGGGACAAGGAGATTTTCTACTTTCTATGAAAAAAGTATTTTTTTTTTTTTTTTTTTTTTTTTTTTTGGCAGGGAGGTTTAGAAAGAATTTGACTGAGGGTCACAAGGCAGAAAAAGAGACCAAAGCAAGTTTTAGAGCAGGAGTAGAAGTTTATTAGAAACCTTTAGAACAGTAAGAAAAGGAAGGAAAGAAAGGAAGCAGGTGACTTGAAAAACCAAGTGTGCCTATATTATTGTTATTCTGAACTAATAAAGTTGATGTTTTCTCATGAGTTTGGATCATAATCCTGAAAGACTTGAATACCATAATCCTGAATGTTGAAATCCCGCAAGATCAAAACCCCTAAAGTCCAAATCCCTGGAGTCTAAAATTCCCCCAAAATCACAATCACATGATAATTACATCATGTTTGATGGAACTATTATCTTGTTATTTTCTTGTTTGAAAATTAGGTATGGGTGATTAAGGAGATGCATGTGGGTGCCAAGTTGACAAGGGGTGGACTTGTGAACTCAATTTTAGGAGTCAACTTGACCGAATTAAGGGATACCAGAAAAGCCTGGTAAAGAATTATTTGGGGGAGCGTCTGCAAGTATGTTTCCACAGGAGATTGCTGTGTGAGCCTGAGTGGTGTTAGGTGGGAAATATCTGCCCTCAATGTTGGCGGCACCACCCAATCTGCTAGAGACTTGGAGAGAATAGAGAAAGTAAATGATCTCTTTGAGAGTAGAGACATTTATTTTGCTGCCTTGGACATCAGAACCCCTAACTTGCTGGCTCTTGGACTCCAGAACTTACATCAGTGGTCCCTCAGGTACTGATGCTCTCGGACTGAGAGGTACATTTGCTTCCCTGGTTCTCAACATAAAAACAATGAAGCTTCCTCAATAAATGAAAAGATGTCCTTCTTGTATATCTGCATTTGTGAAAGATAAAATTTCACAAGATCTCGGCTCTTTGGGATACTGCAAATGCTGTGGCAACCCATCACAATCTTTCATTGGTCATGTCAAAAGACTTATGTTGTCCTTCATGGTACTTCAGATGACTGCAGTTACAAAACTAAGTGCACACAATTACCCACCATGGTGACATGCATTTATGCATTTTGCTTTTTGACCTATTTCTTTATGAATATGGTTTGTCTGCTCATAACTGTTGTACCCATGAGACTCTATAGATGAGTGTTTATGCTTGCAAAAATATGCATATTTTACATATTTTATTGTGTAAAGTTGTCTATACAATAGACCTTTACACAATAATAACAATAGACCTTTACATAATAAATATATATGTGTGGGTGTGTGTGTATATATATATATATATATTTTTTTTTTTTTTTTTTTTTTTTGAGACAGAGTCTCGCTCTGTCGCCCAGGCTGGAGTGCAGTGGCTGGATCTCAACTCACTGCAAGCTCCGCCTCCCGGGTTTACGCCATTCTCCTGCCTCAGCCTCCGAATAGCTGGGACTACAGGCGCCCGCTACCTCGCCTGGCTAGTTTTTTGTATATTTTTAGTAGAGACGGGGTTTCACTGTGTTAGCCAGGATGGTCCCCATCTCCTGACCTCGCGATCCGCCCGTCTCGGCCTCCCAAAGTGCTGGGATTACAGGCTTGAGCCACCGCGCCGGGCCCAATTTTCTTCCTCACATCTGACACATACACTTTCTGCTCCCTGACTCCTTCAGCTATATTCACTCTTTGTTGAGTCTCTGACAGTTCCCATTGTTTCTGACCCGGACTTCAATCTGGCCTCCCACATTATTCCTGATACCACACCTGAACCCCATGACTGTATCTCTCTTATCCACCTGACATTCACTCCATTTACCCGTATTTCCTTCTTTCCTGTTCCTCACCCTTTACACACTTGGTTTATTGATGGCAGTTCCACCAGGCCTAATTGCCACACCAGCAAAGGCAGGCTATGCTATAGTATCTTCCACATCTATCATTGAGGCTACTGCTCTGCCCTCTCCACTACTTCTCAGCAAGCCAAACTCATTGCCTTAATTCAGGCCCTCACTCTTGTGAAAGGACTACGTGTCAACATTTATACTGACTCTAAATATGCCTTCCATATCCTGCACCACCATGCTATTTTATGGGCTGAAAGGTTTCCTCACTACATAGGGGTCCTCCATCATCAATGCCTCTTTAATAAAAACTCTTCTCAAGGCTGCTTTACTTCCAAAGGAAGCTAGAGTCATTCACTGCAAGGGCCATCAAAAGGCATCAGATCCCATTACTCAAGGACAACGCTTATGCCAATAAAGTAGCTAAAAAAGCAGCTAGCATTTCAACTTCTATCCCTCATGGCAGTTTTTCTCCTTCTCATATGGCCACTCCCACCTACTCCCCCGCGGAAACTTCCACCCATCTCTTCCCACACAAGGCAAATGGTTCTTGGACCAATGAAAATATCTCCTTCCTTTCTATTTTATCGTCATTTCATAACCTCTTCCATGTAGGTTACAAGCCGCTAGCCTGCCTCTTAGAACCTCTCATTTCCTTTTCATCATGGAAATCTGTCCTCAAGGAGATCACTTCTCAGTGTTCCATCTGCTATTCTACTACCCCTCAGGGATTGTTCAGGCCCCCTCCCTTCCCTACACATCAAGCTCCAGGATTTGCCCCCGCCCAGGACTTTCAAATTGACTTTACTCACATGCCTGGAGTCAGGAAACTAAAATACCTCTTGGTCTGGGTAGACACTTTCACTGGATGGGTAGAGGCCTTTCCCACAGGGTCTGAAAAGGCCACTGTGGTCATTTCTTCCCTTTTGTTAGACATAATTCCTCAGTTTGGCCTTCCCACCTCTATACAGTGCAATAACAGACTGGCCTTTATTAGTCAAATCACCCAAGCAGTTTCTCAGGCTCTTGGTATTTACTGGCTCCTGGTTATACCTCAAACTGCCACCCTTAAGTCTCTCTTTAAGTGGATAGAAGATCATCAGTGACAAAGCACACGCCAATACTTTCATCCTGATGAAGTCCTATTGTTTACTTTTATACTTACTCTTTTTCTCATTCCCGTTCTTATGCTACCCTCTACCTCTCCCCAGCTATCTCCATCACACTATCAAACTCTCTCCTAGCTGTTTCTAATTCTTTAACAAACCATTGCTGGCTTTGCATTTCTCTTTCCTCCGAAATGCTGAGACCTCGACTTACTCACTGCTAAAGAAAAAAAGAGGGAGGGATCTCTGTGTATTTTTAAACAAATAATTTTGTTTTTATATGACAACATAAAAAAACTCAAGGATAGAATCCAAAAACTCACCAACCAAGCAAATAATTATGCTGAACCTCCTTTGATACTCTGTAATTGGATGTCCTGGGTACTCCCAATTCTTAGTCCTTTAATACCTGTTACTCTCCTCTTAATCAGATCTTGTGTCTTTCATTTAGTTTCTCAATTCATACAAAACCGCATCCGGGCCATCACCAACAATTCTATATGACAAATGCTCCCTCTAACAACCCCGCAATATCACCCCTTACCCCAAAATCTTTCTTCAGTTGAATCTCTCCCACTGTAGGTTCCCACACCGCCCCTAATCCTGCTAGAAGCAGCCCTGAGAAACATCGCCCTTTATCTCTCCATACCACTCCCAAAAATTTTCACCGCCCGAACACTTTACCACTATTTTATTTTTCTTAAGAAGACAGGAATGTCAGGCCTCTGAGCCCAAGCTAAGCCATTATATCCCCAGTGACCTGCACGTATACAGCCATATGGCCTGAAGCAACTGAAGATCTTCAGAAGTGAAAATAGCCTTAACTGATGACATTCCACCATTGTGATTTGTTTCTGCCCCACCCTAACTGATCAATGTACTTTATAATCTCTGCCACCTTTAAGAAGGTTCTTTATAATTCTCCCCGCCCTTGAGAATGTACTTTGTGAGATCCACCCCCTGCCCCCAAAACATTGTTCTTAACTTCACCGCCTATTCCCAAAACCTATAAGAACCAATGATAATCCCACCACCCTTTGCTGACTCTTTTCGGACTCAGCCCGCCTGGACCCACGTGAAATAAACAGCCATGTTGCTCACACAAAGCCTGTTTGGTGATCTCTTCACACGGACACGTGAAACACTTGGAATAAACCCTTCTTGTGGGGCCACGTGGTAGTATTCTTTTAGTATATGGTTGGATTTCACTTGTTAATATTTTGCTGAGAATTTTTACATCTTAGATCTCTAGAATTAGTCTGTAGTTTTCTAGTAACTTTTTGATGATTTTGGTATTAGGCTAATGCTGGCCTTAGAAGATGAGTTGGAAAGTATATCCTTCTCATCTGTTTTCTGAAAGTTCAGTGTCTGGATTTTACTGTATTTTATAAAGAGTGTGGAAGTTTGTTTGACAGACATTTAAGTTACTTGTGGATCAGCTTGATGCTATGGAAGCTTGTTTTTATTTTTTATTTTATTTTATTTATTTATTTATTTATTTTTTTATTTTTTTTTTTTGAGACAGAGTCTCGCTCTGCCGCCCAGGCTGGAGTGCAGTGGCCGGATCTCAGCTCACTGCAAGCTCCGACTCCCGGGTTTACGCCATTCTCCTGCCTCAGCCTCCCGAGTAGCTGGGACTACAGGCGCCCGCCATGTCGCCCGGCTAGTTTTTTGTATTTTTAGTAGAGACGGGGTTTCGCCATGTTAGCCAGGATGGTCTCGATCTCCTGACCTCGTGATCCGCCCGTCTCGGCCTCCCAAAGTGCTGGGATTACAGGCTTGAGCCACCGCGCCCGGCCCGGAAGCTTGTTTTTAAACTGTTAGAGCAGGTCTAGAGTGGTCTTGCTCTATGGTTGATTTATAGGTATTACCAAGGTTTACACTTCTGGGCGATGTACTGAAGCCCTGGGTCTTCAACAGGATCCCTACACAATGACTGACCCGAGTTTGAATACCTCCCATTCCCCGCAGGTTCTGAGAATCATTTTGTTTACAGCTTCTCTCAGTGGTTCTTTGCTGCTCTGCTGTCTTATGTGCACCCCACACATTCCAGCTGCCTGAGCTTTCCTGAACTCCAGTCCCTGTCTTTTCAACTCAGTGAGACTGTAGTGTTCTGCTTGGACTTGTACGTCCAATGTGGTCCAAAAAATCCCTTCAGGAAGAAAGTCAAGGCAATTATAATGATTACCTTCTTTACTGTTTTTCAAGGATCACATTCTTGTGCCTATTTTATAATGTCTAAAAACTGGTTTCTCCTGTCTTGCTCAGTTTTCTAGTTGTTTACATTGGCAAGCCCAGAATTGTTTATTGTGGCCCCAGAGCTTTTTTATATAATCAAGACTTGTGAATAATGCTCAATTTCCTACTATAAAATAGGTGCTTTAGATGGCGAAGATGCGGGCTGACCTGCATGGTATTGCATATTTAGAAGCATTTTCAGAAATTCTGAATTTTCCTTTAAACTGTACAACATTCAATATTTTGTAATTATAGTAGTGGAATTTTAAAAACTATTGTATCACAGTTCAAACTAGTATTTCTTAAATACCCTATAAAGATTCTGAATCAGTGGGGATGGGGTGGAGTTCAAGAGACTGTGTGTTTAATAAATATCCAAGTGATTCTGATCCAGGTTTCCAAAGTACACATTTTGTGGAAAACTGTTCTAACTTTCTAAAGAGTCTCAAACCTTGTCTTTGGCACTCTACCCTCACCGCCTTCACTCCACCCCGTAAATAAGAATCATATAGTTTAATTCCAAATGCTTTGGTCAAGATGATAGGCAAATACAGGACGCAGCAAGGGTGATGATCACATGTGTATGTTCTCTGTTAGAGTGTCTGGGGTCAAATTCAGGCTTTCCCATGACTAGTTATGTCACAGTGAATAGACAATGTCATCTTTCTTAATCTTCCTCATCTCTACACATAGCAACGGATTGTTGCAGAGCTCAGATTAGATAAAGTGGCAGGATATGCCCATAACTGCAACTATGAAAAGACTAATAGTTCCCAGGGCAAAATTCACTATATAATTTATTTATCCCCAAAGAGGGGAGGGTCCCCTTTATTGCCTCTACATATATTGGTCTGGGCCATGGCCTGTGCACTTGTGCGTGTAAAAGGGGCCCCTGGGAGCGGTGGGACACCTACTCATACCAGCAGGTAGAGTCTGCTGATTTACTTGTACACTACAAGCCTCTAGAGGCTCATCTTTCATCTCTGTATCTTCGGTGCATAAAAGAGTTCAAGACATATTGCAGGAAATAATTTAATGGTGGTTGTACTGTGAAGTGTCTATTTAGTCTTCTTCCCTGTTTCCTGGTACACAACCCCTAAAATCCATGGACTCTCCAAAGTGATGTATATTTTTATTTGCTAATGAGTTGATTGGTGGCTGGTGGTCCTAGGTAGTTTCAGGACCAAGGCAGGATTAGAGGGTTGGAATTTTTCAGCCTCCTCCCCACACCCTGCCGCCTACAGGGAGGGGACAGGGGCTGAAGGTTTAGTTGATCACCAATGGCCAACGGTTTCATCAGTCATGACTCTGTGATGAAGGCTCCATAAAAACCAAAAAGGACTGGGTTCTGAGACTTTCCACGTTCCTGGAGGGTGGTGTCACTGTGGAGGACATAGAAGCACCACTCTCCTTCCCACATGGTTTGTTTGATGTACCTCTTCATATCCTTTGTAATATCCTTAATAATAAACTGGTAAATAATCCTGAGTTCTGTGATCTGCTCTAATGAATTAGTCAAACCTGAGGAGGGGGCGTAGGAACCCTGATTTATAGCCAGTTGGTCAGAAGCACAGATAAAATAACCTGGGGCTTTTGATTGGCATAGGAAGTGGGAGGGCTGTCTTGTGGGACTGAGCCCTCATTCTGTGGGAATTGATGCTATCTCTAGGCAAATAGTCTCAGAATTGAATAGAATTAAAGGACACCCAGCTGGTTTCTGCTGCAGAATTGCTTGAATTGCTTGTTTGCCAGTGGCATGGGGAAAATCTCCACATACCTGGTGTCAGAATAGCTTCATTGCTGGTCAAGAGAAATCCTCACACATTTGGAGACCAGACCAGAGGTCACAGAAGTGTTCCATGTGGATTGTGTTGTGGAGAGTAGAGAGTAGGAAAAATGTTTGTTTTTTTCTATGTCTTTACAGTGGCTTCCTTTTTTGTTAAGCAGGCCAATGAGTGAAGATGACATGAAAACATGGGAGCCTCAGACCTGTTGGTGATGCTCCCTCTCCCCCTCCTCCTTCTCCTCCTCCTATTCTTCTTCTTTGATATGTTTTGCATGTTTACCTTGATGCACTCCCGACCTCTCTTCCTAGACGCAGGTTTGAACAGCTTAGGAAATAGATGTTTACAAGGTTTTCAAAATCTTCCTAAGTGTAAGTGGATGATTCACATCAGAGCAACCTGAGACTGATCTCTCCACTTTGAATGTTCCACCAGCCATGTGGAAGAAAGATCATCTGCCTCCAGACTTACAATTTCACAGAAATAGGAACCTGTAAAGGGACAGTACCATTCCCTATTGTATTCCTACATTCCTAGCCCACAGTAATCACCAATAGGTATTTGATGGATACTTTTTCTTCCATCTCTCACTGAACTACTGATACTTTCTCTTTTCAGTATTCACAATACTGGCCTTTTTAGTGCGTATCAGTGTAATTTAAAAGTAGAGTATAAAATTTGCTCTTATTTTGATTTTGAAAATCTGCTGCTATTAAATCTGCTGTTAGACTGACCCTAACTTAGACTTCCTGGGTTTGGTTATTAGCTCTTTTTGCATCTGTCCTATATATTGGTGCTTCCTAGGATTTAGTGTGATGCCAGCATCTCACCCACCGTCTATGCTGCTTGGGCTGTTACATCATTCCAGTGGCATCAACAGTTTGTTACCCTTGATTGCTACCTTCTGACTTCTCTCCTGAGCCTCAGACCTCTATTTTAGCTATCTTTGGGATACATTTGCCTGGAAACCTTACAGGCACCTTAGACTCAGCCTGTCCCTGAAAAAGCACCTCTGCAACATGCTATTTCTTCCTTATGGCAGCTGTCAAATATTGAGAATATTTTAACCACAGCAAATTATTTCTCTGAATGGATGTCTTAAAATGTAACACAAGATGTCATTTATTTTTTAATATGCCTAGACTCTCTGTGAAAGGTTAATTAATACTACAAATGGTTGCTTCTGGGGAGGAAGAAACGTCACTTCGTGTTGTTTATCTTTTGAGAGCTTTAAAATTTTATGCCACAGACAGGTACACTTCTTTATACAACAATAATTAACAGTGTAATGAAAAGGAAAGGGAAATATTTATCATAAAAATTCACATACCAAAAACTGACCACTTGAGAACTCACCCGTAAGGGAACTGGCCCATTTCCTTTCAAAGTATACTTTGCTGAAAGTGAGAGAGAAGATAATTTATTCATGAGTACTTGTTCCTTTTAAACAAGCTTGTTCAAAGGCTGTGGTATTGTTTCAAGTTCTCTTGAACACAAGGTCAAGGGGTTGTGAACTTTAAGGCACCTGAATTTAAATACTGAGTGCATGTATCACACGCATATGTGCACTATTCATTCATTCAAAAACATTTCTCAGTGCCAGGCACTGAGTTAAGATCTGAAGACACAGAATCAAATAACTCAGAGTTCCTGCACTCAAGTCACTCACAGTCTAGAGACCCTATATGGATACAGAAGCGCCAGCGAGGAAGTGCTGGGTAGAGGAGGGCTGTGGTCCCCGACTAGGGTTCCACCCCCAGGCCTGCGCCCACCGACCTAGGTGAGGACAGGCATTTCTGTTTTCCTGCCTATCCTGTGCCTGTAAAACTCACTGAGACCCTACCAGGCAGAGACACAAGCAGACGGACGTCAAGAGGAGCACATTGGCGGAGGAACACACAAGCCCCTGGAAGTCCAGGGCACACCGACAGGTACCTGCAGGCCGGCAGGCCATCCACCGGTGGAACAACGTGGGGTTTGAACTAGGTGGCCAGAGGAGAGCCAGGCTGCTGAGCGACCTGACTCCAGCAGGAAAACCAACTTCCCACTCCGTCTCCCTTTTGGTTCCCCCGTCTGCTGAGAGCTACTTCCACTCAATAAAACCTTGTATTCATTCTCCAAGCCCACGTGTGATCCAATTCTTCTGGTACACCAAGGCAAGAAACCCCAGGGTACAGAAAGCCCTCTTGTCCTTGAGATAAGGCAGGGGATCTAATTGAGCTGACTAACACAAGCTGCCTAGGGAGGGTTAAAATAAAAGAGCGCCCCGGCCCGGCACGGTGGCTCACGCCTGTAATCCCATCACTTCGGGAGGCCGAGGAGGGCGGATCATGAGGTCAGGAGATCGAGACCATCCTGGCTAACACGGTGAAACCCTATCTCTACAAAAAATTAGACAGGCGTGGTGGCGGGCGCCTGTAGTCCCAGCTACTCGGAGGCTGAGGCAGGAGAATGGCGTGAACCCGGGAGGTGGAGCTTGCAGTGAGTCGAGATAGCGCCACCGCACTCCAGCCTGGGCGACAGAGCGACTCAGTTTAAAAAAAAAAAAAAAAGAAAGAAAGAAAAAGAGCACCCTGTAACACACGCCCTCTGGGGCTTCAGGAACTGTAAGCATGTAAGCATTCATCCCTAGACATTGCCCTGGGATGCTGCCCTTAGGGGTTTGAGCAATGGGGCCCTGAAAAAGTGAGCCACACCCCCCATCGCATGGCCTGCAAGGCGGACAAGGGAACTTTTCCCGGTTCAGTATGAAATGATGTATTATTGTGCAGGCGATATTTGGGGCATCTGGCCTTGCTGTGAACAGAAAGGGTTTAGGAAGCCAGATGAGGCTTTCTAACAGAAAGGGTTTAGGAAGCCAGATGAGGCTTTCTGAAAGACAGGGTCTCTACTCATTCTTAAGGTGGAGCTGAGTTAGACAGGAGAGAAAGAGGAGGTGAACAGGAGCAAAAACACTGAGATCTGGAACGGCAAACTGTAAACTAGGGAGAGAAAAGCAATTTGGAGTTGTCAGAGCTTGTGTGAGGTAGCTAATGATGACTTTAGATGCGTCATCTTCCTAACTGAATTCAACAACTCTGGCTGTGTGTGTGTATGTGTTTAAACCAGGGAGTGTCTTATGTGCCTAATATTTTTATTTCCTGAAGGGTTTTAGTTTATCTTTTGCACTGCCTAAAATCATATCAATTGATGTAAGTCTTTCTAACCTTTCAGTAAACCGTAAAACCTCTGAATTTTATATAAAATTGTGTGTATATGCGTGCCAGACAGCCTCATCAGTGGTTTCCCAAAAAGGATCTCTCTCTCTCTCTCTCTCTCACACACACACACACACACACAAACTCAAGACATGGACACTTCATTAGTTATAAACTTTTAAAATACAGATAACTCTGGAAGGATTAAAAAAATTCTCATTTATGGCCGGGCGCGGTGGCTCAAGCCTGTAATCCCAGCACTTTGGGAGGCCGAAACGGGTGGATCACCAGGTCAGGAGATCGAGACCATCCTGGCCTACACGGTGAAACCCCGTCTCTACTAAAAAATACAAAAAACTAGCCGGGCGAGGTGGCGGGCGCCTGTAGTCCCAGCTGCTCGGGAGGCTGAGGCAGGAGAATGGCGTAAACCCGGGAGGCAGAACTTGCAGTGAGCCGAGATTGCGCCACTGCACTCCAGCCTGGGCGACAGAGCGAGACTCCGTCTCAAAAAAAAAAAAAAACAAAAAAACTCTCATTTATTCTAGCCATTCCCAAACATTGAGCATTCCACTGCCAATGCCTGAGAAACACTTTACTGATCTGAAGGGTAGTACATTCACCAGCTGAATACATTTCTGGTGGCTTCATATTGGTTGATTATTCCAGGATGCATAGACTACACTATTTTTATACTTAGTGGCTATTGTACAAATTCATATAAACCCTTGGGTTAAAGGTGTTTAGGATATAGAGCTGTATCATTCCATGAAATCCTTCTGTCATTTTTACTGAGCCACAAAGTCCTCCCAGAAGGTGGGGCGTTTACTGTGTAAGTTTTCCTCATCTATGTGTGGGCTGTATAAACACAGCCTGTCAGCATGTATTGAAAGTAAATAGGTAATCTTGGGGGAAAAGTATACACTGCATAAATTGGGTTAGAAATGTATTTCCTTTCTTCCTAAACCACACTTAGTTGTGGGGAAAAGAAAGAGAGATCAGCCTGTTACTGTGTCTATATAGAAGGAAGCAGGCCGGGAGCGGTGGCTCAAGCCTGTAATCCCAGCACTTTGGGAGGCCGAGATGGGCGGATCACGAGGTCAGGAGATCGAGACCATCCTGGCTAACACGGTGAAACCCCGTCTCTACTAAAACAAAAACAACTAGCCGGGCGAGGTGGCGGGCGCCTGTAGTCCCAGCTACTCGAGAGGCTGAGGCAGGAGAATGGCATAAACCCAGGAGGCAGAGCTTGCAGTGAGCTGAGATCCGACCACAGCACTCCAGCCTGGACTCCGTCTCAAAAAAAAAGAAGGAAGCAGACATAAGAGACTCCATTTTGTTCTGTATTTGAGATGCTGTTAATCTGTGACCCTACCCCCAACCTTGTCCTTGCAAGAGACATGTGCTGTGGTGACTCAAGGTTTAATGGATTTTGGGCTGCGCAGGATGTGTCTTTGTTAAACAAGTGCCTAAAGACAGCTTGCTGGTTAAAAGTCATCACCATTCTCTTAATCTCAACTACCCAGGGACACGTACAGGGCCAAAGTTCGCAGGGACCTCTGCCTAGGAAAGCTAGGCATTGTCCAAGGTTTCTCCCCATGTGATAGCCTGAAACAATGCTGCTAAAAGGTTTATGGAGATGTCTGCATATGCATCTCAAGGCACAGCATTTTCCTTTGAACTTATTCATGTCACAGAGATCTTTATCCATATGTCTTACTACTAATTTCCTCCCTAAAATGATCCTATTGCCCTGCCACTCCCTTATCTTTAAGATGGTAAAGATAATGATCAATAAATACTAAGGGAACTCAGAGACCGGTGCCGGAGTGGGTCCTCTGTAAGCTGAGCGCCGGTCCCCTGGGCCCACTTTTTCTTTCTCTATACTTTGTCTCTGTGTCTCATTTCTTTTCTCAAGTCTCCTGTTCCACCTAAAGAGAAACGCCCACAAGTGTGGAGGGGCAGGTCACCCCTTCACTTAATTTCTTTCAATGCTGTTTTTTTAAAGTCCTTTTTGTTTGTTTGAACAATAAGTTAGAGAACTATTTCTAAGAGAAGATTGATTTTTTCTGCCTGTCAAGATGTACTTACAAGGAAAGGGACATGAGAATGTGTGTGAGACACGAACACATTATCTGAGCAATGATAAGCATGGTCATTTCCTAAATTAATTGACTGTTATGTTCCTCCTTTCCCCCGCTAGTTAATTATGTCAGAGCATTTCAAGGTTACTATGATTCTGGCAATGAAACTGACAGGAAGAAAATAATACAAAGGATGAGTTTAATTTTGAGAGATACCATACAGAAAAGAGAACAAAATGGACTTTGTCTTAATGAACTGACAATTTTCTCTTCTTTGGTAAAATCTTCCTTATTGCTTGCCTGTATTTATGACACATGTTCAACTGAAAATCACAAGATAAACATATATAATATACACATTATGGGAAAATTGATTTTATACATTCTAAGAAAATACACAGTTGCAAAAGGAGAACACAGAAGCAGTCAAAGAAGGATGCCTAGGGAATGTTTTGTAAGAAGCATTTTGAAGCAAGATATGTACATGGATTGAAAAAGAGGAAAGCAACACAATTTTTTAATGGGAGAATGAGTGTAACCGATGGAGGTGGGAGCAACAGTGATGATCATAGAAGATACACGGTTTGCTAAACAGGACTGAGGGATGAGTGTTGCAGAGCAGAGAGAAATGCTGAATGTGGGATAGTTTGCAAGAGGTTTTAACTGTTAGGAAAATGTGGCAAACAGTTCGGTTCGTTTCTATGCCAAGCATATAATGTAAGCCTTTGAACAATTCCTGCGCATTGTCAGCAGAGCCTGACCTTGTATTTCGCATATCTTCTAGATATTTAAGAAACAATACAAAATAACAGCCATTTGAATACTGCTCTGAGGCTTAGTCCACAAAATTCCAGGGAAGGAACTGATATTTGGAACAATTTCAAAGACCTTACACAATTTCCAAAATAAGATTAACTAAATTTACTGTAATTTATTAAAACCACTGTTCCATATCTGCAAGTTGAAGCGAACCTCAAATTAAACAATTATAAGAAAAAGGTAATGTTTTAGCTCTTGAATCTTTCCAAAGACAATGAATAAAATAACTGGAAATTCAAGTTTGGGCCAAAGTGTAAAGACTTTTGTTTGACACCCAATCTCTCTTTGCAGTAATAGCTGCCCAAGTTGTGATTACCAGTAATATTCTTAAATACTGCCACCTGCTGGAAGTTCTCTAGAAATACTGTGCACAATGTTAAATGAGTGCCTCTTAACATTTTCTATTTCAGTCTGAATGTATTCATCTCTATTCTTCCCATGGAATCATTCACAACTAGAGACAAAGGAAACTGGAAAATGTAGCAGTAGTGCTGCAAATTTGTATTTTTCTGTTAATTTTGATTTTTTATTGTTTTTCATAAGCTTAAAATTACTTATGTTTTGCTTATCTTCTCATTAGGAATCAGAGTTACGAAGAATATAAGTTTAAGACTGAGACATACAGTTCAACCAGGACTCCACTATTTGCTAACTTCATAGTTTTAGGTAAATTGCTTAAAACTTCTAACCCTCAGTTAACTCTTCTATAAACTAGAACATTCTGAAGTTTAGTGTTACTAAATGTAAAACACTAGTACATAGTATGCATTTCATGAATTACAGTTGTTTATGGAAACTATGGTAATAAATATAAAGACAATAGTTTGGATATTCGAAACAGCTCTTATTGGGGAAGGCATCTGAGATCTTAATCCAAGTTTTCTGTGTGATGGTTGTGGTGGTATAGCTTCTGCAAGGCCAATGTACAAGCTCTGACGCTCCCATTATGGGAGCCTTGGTTAGGAAGCACTAAGGAAAAACTATTGAAGAGATAGCTATGAAGCAGTTATGATGTGCAAAAAGCATGTTGCTAGTACTCTTAGAGAACTTAGCATTGATATCTTTTCCGGGAGCCATATACCCAAGAAACATTTACTCAGGGCAAAATGAGGACTTTCCTTCACTCCATGCCCTGAGAGCCCTCAACTTCCAGCATGAGGGAAAATTGTGTTTCCTGTTTCCTGTGTATCCAAGAAAATGAATAGGTGATATCTTTAAACACCAACTCCTATGCCCCTTCCCAGTCTCAATGACCAAAACCAAATCAGGCTGGGCATGACTGGTGGCTCACGCCTATAATCCCAGCACTTTGGGAGGCCAAAGTGGGCAGATCACTTGAGGTCAGGAGTTCAAGACCAACCTGGCCACCATGGTGAAACCCCTTCTCTACTAAAAATACAAAAATTATCTGCGCGTAGTTGTACATGCCTGTAGTCCCAGCTACTTGGGAGGCTAGGGTGGGAGAATTACTTGAACTCGAGAGGCAGAGCTTTCAGTGAGCCAAAATCACACCACTGCATTCCACCCCAGGTGACAGAGCGAAACTCTGTCTCAAAAAAAAGTATATATATATATATTAGCCAGGCGTGGTGACGAGTGCCTGTAATCCCAGCTACTCAGGAGGCTGAGACAGGGGAATCGCTTGAATTGGGGAGGCAGAGGTTGTAATGAGTTGAGCCACTGCACTCCAGCCTGGGTGACAGAGTAAGTGAGACTTTATCTCAAAAAACAAAAATAATAACTAAATAAAAATGTTTATTCATGCTCCTTATATATGGCCTTTTCAGTTTCTACAAGGTGATATCTACTTCATCAACACAGTGAACGTCCTTTAAGACTTTTGATTTCAGTTTTTTTTTTTTTTTTTTTTGAGGCGGAGTCTCCCTCTGTCGCCCAGGCTGGAATGCAGTGGCCGGATCTCAGCTCACTGCAAGCTCCGCCTCCCGGGTTCACGCCATTCTCCTGCCTCACCCTCCCGAGTAGCTGGGACTGCAGGCGCCGCCACCTTGCCAGGCTATTTTTTTGTATTTTTTAGTGGAGATGGGGTTTCACCGTGTTCGCCAGGACAGTCTGGATCTCCTGACCTCGTGATCCGCCCGTCTCAGCCTCCCAAAGTGCTGGGATTACAGGCTTGAGCCACCGCACCCGGCCTGATTTCAGTTTTATAAGGTAGGTGCCTTCAAGTTCTTGTCAGCTTTGCACAATCAAGACCTCATACCACCTATGGTTAACTGACCAAAGGCACTATTTGTGAAGATCTGTCTGAAGCAGGTACAGGCACAAAAACAAGGCCAAAGCTGAGAGTAGAAAAAAATCACAATTCACCATTAAAGTGCTGGGGCATTTGAGGAACGAAAGTCTTTGTTGACACATTGCTTTAATACTTACCTTGGATATTCTGCTCCCAGATATGTTCTGGGAACCTCAGGAGTATTTGACCAGCCTGGTCCATGCTTGGTCATCAATTCTGGATAAAATGTATCTACTCATAATCTGATCATTTAATGGTTCTTGGATATTGTATCTTTTTTGTTAAGTGGGCTGTTTTTCCTGAGTTTCTTTAATTTTGATATTAGTTTTCACAGACAAAAAGCTTCTCCGATTTTCTAGGAGCTGACTTACTTTTAATGGATTAATTTATATTTATGGAATAAAGTAGACAATTGAATTTATTCTTTGATACTGTCAATTTTTCTTTTTCATAATATAAATTGCCCTCCAGCCTAGACAAAACAGCTGATGCCAATCTTGAATTTTCTGTCTCGGGTTTAAAGTGACTGCAGTAGTGGTGGTAAAGCAGACAGAAGTTTCATCTAGCTCTTTTGTCCTGTTTTGAGTACTAAATTTTCGAAGGTTTTAGTTATTTTCATTGCCATATATAATAAATTCTGCGGAGTAAAGAGTTCTGGCCATTGGAGAACATCGTTTTACATCCTTAGTTACTGTACATTAGTTCACAGGGATTGTTAGGGAAGGTAGCTAAGAAAGGTGAGCCTAGAAAAATCCTTTGACCTCTCAGTAAATAGCTCTGGAGAACTGACTTACTGATAGAGAAAGAAGGGACCCTCTACCTGTCCTCAGAATCCATTCCTCTTTTGCCCTGTGGTGTATTCCCTGTGTCTCGTACAGGGCTTGGAAAACAATGTATTTTCAAATAGTGTGTTTGAGTAAATGAGATGAATGGTATTAACTGCCCTCCGCCTTTTTAAAAGCAGCAAAATGGTGACCACCATTGACTTGTGAATCTCCAGATCTCATCACTCTAAAGTTCTCTGACCTGTTTCTAGCAGAGAAAATGATTTGCTTGCTCATCATTTTTGGGAGTGCTCTCCTCTTGCCATGCCAGGCATATTCCTCTTCCCAATCAGTCAGAGATCACATGTGGAGCTATTCTTGGATTTTGAAGCCATCGGCCCTTGCCAAGATGTGTGGAACGCCTGCAAAATTATATAACTCTCTAAGTGCATCCACCTTTCTGTTGAAATGTGCTCTTTGTCTTTCTCTCTTTAAGGACAGATATTTATGGCTGGCCCTGAACACAAAAAGTAAAATGAATCTTTGAGGATTAAAGAATCTCTCTAGTTTGTAGACTTTCTCTTCTCTGTTTCCTATTCTTATTTTTTTGTTTTGTTGTTCTTTTGTACTTCACTTAAGTTCTCTTTATTTTTCACTCTTTTTTTTTTTTTTTTTGAGACGGAGTCTCGCTCTGTCGCCTGGGCTGGAGTGCAGTGGCCGGATCTCAGCTCACTGCAAGCTCCGCCTCCCGGGTTCAAGCCATTCTCCCGCCTCAGCCTCCCGAGTAGCTGGGACTACAGACACCAGCCACCTCGCCCGGCTAGATTTTTGTATTTTTTAGTAGAGACGGGGTTTCACCGTGTTAGCCAGGATGGTCTCGAACTCCTGACCTCGTGATCCACCCGTCTCGGCCTCCCAAAGTGCTGAGATTACAGGCTTGAGCCACCGCGCCCGGCCCCTATTTTTCACTCTTAAGTAACTCAGATGTCTCCACTTTTTTCTTTCTTTTTTTTTTTTTTTTGAGATGCTCTGTCACCCAGGCTGGAGTGCAGTGGCACAATCTTGGCTCACTGCAACCACTACCTATGGGGTTCAAGCAATTCTCCTGCCTTAGCCTCCCGACTAGCTTAGACTATAGGCATGTACCACCATGCCAGGTTAATTTTTTGTATTTTTAGTAGAGATGGGGTTTCACCATGCTGGCCAGGCTGGTTTTGAACTCTTGACCTCGTGCTCAGCCTGCCTTGACCTCCCAAAGTGCTGGGATTACAGGTATGAGCCACCGCGCCTGGCCTGGTGTCCCCACTTTTTAGTCTCTGTTTCTAAAGCCAGCCTCCCTCTTCAGTCTACTTAAGATCAGTTGCCTTGCAATAAGAACCATCAAGGAAGACAGTGCCTTTAGAAGACTTCTGACATTGTATTGATAACCATTTCATTCTATTCTATTTCCACATCAAACTAAATAAGAAACAACTATTATTCCCCTATCATCCTAGTGCACCTTAGTTCAAAGGCATCACAGAACCTACATTTGCTAAAAACTTCTACCCTGGCCGGGAGCGGTGGCTCAAGCCTGTAATCCCAGCACTTTGGGAGGCCGAGACGGGCGGATCACGAGGTCAGGAGATCGAGACCATCCTGGCTAACACGATGAAACCCCGTCTCTACTAAAAAATACAAAAAACTAGCCAGGCGAGGTGGCGGGCGCCTGTAATCCCAGCTACTCGGGAGGCTGAGGCAGGAGAATGGCGTAAACCCGGGAGGCGGAGCTTGCAGTGAGCTGAGATCCGGCCACTGCGCTCCAGCCTGGGCGACAGAGCGAGACTCGTCTCAAAAAACAAACAAACAAAAAAAAACAAACTTCTACCCTGAGGCTTGTTAATGCTGGTCTCTGGGGTCACTCAGATGATGCAAAACCCAGTCAGTCAGGATGGGATTGAGGAGATTTTTCTCCACTGAAGTCGACCCAGGTGGTCAACTGCAGATTTAGGTTGGATTTGGAGTGGAAGGTCTTCACAGAATGGAGTACCTTAACAAGCTGAGGATATTAGAATTAATCGAAAAGGGGAAAATAAATAATTACTGCTTCCTTTCCCTTCTTGTGTCTATGTTTGATGTCTTTCAAAATTTTTGGAAAACTCTGTTATTATTGCTTCACATATTTCTCTAGACAAAGAGCTTGGCATATTCATGGAACAGAAGGGCTGTCAGAGTCACTGGTAAAAAATGAGCAAGGGAAGAGTGATGAGATGAGATTGGAGGGTAGGTATGGACCAGGTTATACAGGTCCTTGTAGGTTAATAGCAAATATTCCAATGTTATTTGTCCTTTTTATTAAGGAAATTTCAAATGTATACCAAAATAGACTTATATAACTATTTCCGATACATACATCACCAGTTCGAGTTACCTTTTTCCTTTTTGCCTCTATTTACTCTCCTCCAACACACTAGGACATTTAATAGCAAAATAAAGACACAGTCTTATTTGTAAATATATCAGTATTGTTGAAAAATAGGAATTCTTTTTCTTTTTATTTTTTTTTGAGATGGAGTCTCACTCTGTTGCCCAGGCTGGAGTGCAGTGGCACCATCTTCCATCTCACTGTAAACCTCACCTCTCAGGTTCAAGTGAGTCTCCTGCCTCAGCCTCCTGAGTAGCTGGGATTACAGGTGTACAACACCACACCCAACTAATTTTTGTATTTTCCGTAGAGATGGGGTTTCGCTGTGTTGCCCAGGCTGGTCTTGAACTCCTGAGTTCAAGCGATCCGCCCACCTTGACCTCCCAAAGTGCTGGGATTACAGACATAAGCCACTGTGCCGGGCCAGGAATTCTTAACACAACCACAATTCCATTATATTGTTAAATATTAACAATACTTAGCGTTAATATTGTTAAAATATTAACAATAAATTGTAAATATCATCCAGTATTGTCAGTGTTCAAATTTTCCCTATTGTCTCATAATTTATTTTCAGTGTGTTTTAGTTTTGGATCACATTCGAAATAAGCTTCATACAACATTGCCGCTGGTTACTCTCTCAAATCTTTTTAATCTATGGGGCTTCTTTCCATCACTTTTTCCCCTCTCTTGCAATTTGTGTTGTAGCAACTGAATTTTGCTGATTGCATCTCTATGGTGTCATTTTATATATTTCTATAATTTCAGTAAATTGATAGTTAGATTTAGGATCTTGAGATTTGGAATAATAATATAATAATAATTATCATTTTGTCAATCATACTTGATAGATTTTTTGCACTTCCATAGAAAGGTATATCTTGCCTGGTTAGTTTTCTTATTTGTGATTTTAGAAGCCCTTACTAATCATTATCTAAATCCATTAATTCATTACAGTTTATAAAAGAATAATAGAATATTCCATCATTTCTGTTTTATTAGCTGAAATATTTCTTTTTTTTTTCTTTTTTTTTTTTTTGAGACGGAGTCTCGCTCTGTCGCCCAGGCTGGAGCGCAGTGGCTGGATCTCAGCTCACTGCAAGCTCCGCCTCCCGGGTTCACGCCATTCTCCTGCCTACAGGCGCCCGCCACCTCGCCTGGCTAGTTTTTTGTATTTTTTTAGTAGAGACGGGGTTTCACCATGTTAGCCAGGATGGTCTCGATCTCCTGACCTCGTGATCCGCCCGTCTCGGCCTCCCAAAGTGCTGGGATTACAGGCTTGAGCCACCGCGCCCGGCCTAGCTGAAATACTTCTATACAGAGAAACTTATCCTCAGTAATCTTTTAGTTACCTTAAATTATCATTTATATAGAAAAAGCAGGATAAAATTTGATTTTTTTCCCTTTACTTACTCATTTTCAAAATGATGACTTTGTTGCATATTATCCTCCGAAGCTGGCCATTGAGTTAGATTGTTTGTTTGAATATTATTATAAGCCATAGGTTTAATACATGCGATGTGACTGTATTTATTGTTCTTATTGATGCTCTAATTATCTAACTTCAGGGCAGTGGGAATCTCTTCAAGCTGGCCAGTGAGTCCTTTGGGCGTGATCTTGGCATTCCTTCTTTTCTGATTCAACAAGATAGTTCAAGTTTATTTTGTAAATTTCTTGCTCCAGCTTTGGAATCAGTTCTTTCTCCAGGAACCCCACTTTCCATATAGTGGAAAATAATCTTTAGAGACCACAACCTGCGTACAAAAGTACTCATTACTATTAGATTGGTCATTAGTTATAGGCCTTTCCTGAGGACAGAGGTAAGGAACACTTGAAATAATTTGTGTTTTAGGATAAAATTCATCATGAGTTCACACCAATATTTTCAATTACTCTTCAGGAAGACAGAACTTTACTTTTACTTAATTAACCTTATGTTTGTAGCTACTTTCTTTCATGCTGAAATTCCTGTTTGTCGATGGCACAAACATATTTATTTACTTCATCCTATAAGACACACTCAATGGTCTTAGAATGACAATATCACCACTACCGCCACCAAGAATTACAGAGAACAGTTAATGTGTTTTTTCAAAGGTTTTGTTTGTCTTTAGACTATTTGTCATTAAGGATGTTCAGAAAAGATTATTGTGTCTGAAAATTACTTTTACCTATTCATATAACTAATATAGAATGTTTATGTATGTATAAAACATCTAAAGCATTCACTGACGTGGCTGGCGGCTCATGCCTGTAATCCCAGCACTTTGGGAGGTCAAAGGGGGCAGACCATGAGGTCGAGATTGAGACCATCCTGGCCAACATGGTGAAACCCCGTCTCTACCAAAAATACAAAAATTAGCTGGGCGTGGTGGTACATGCTTGTCGTCCCAGCTACTAGGGAGGCTGAGGCAGCAGAATTGCTTGAACCTGGAAGGCGGAGGTTGCAGTGAGAGATCGCGCCAGTGCCCTCTAGCCTGGCAACAGAGCGAGACTCCGTCTCAAAAAAACAAAAAACAACAAACAAACAAACAAACAAAAAAAGGAATTAACTATAGTTCCCAATTCAAATTTATAAAATAAACTGTATTTAAAGAAAACCAGCTCCTCTCACTCTTTTTTCCACTCCATATTCCCTCTTAGACTATTTGTAAGTGGTTAAAATGTTTTGTGATTTATCATTCCATTGATTTTTTAAATACAACTAGACAGAAACATATATTCTGTTTTCAGATAATGGTAGCATATTGTACAAGTTTTTCATTACTTTGTTTTTACTACATAATATATCGTGCACAATTAATAGATTTATAGAGATATAGCTTATTCTTTTTTCACATCTTCAGAGTATTCCATTGTGTAAGGATACATTATTTAATCAATTTAGTCCCCTCTTGATGGACATTTGACTTCTTTCTAGTGTTTCGATATTATAAATAATGATTCAATGAAGAATCTTGGAGAAGACCTAAGATGGTCGACTAGATGCAGCCAGGAAGAGCATCTCCCATAGAGGGACTATCAGCACACTCTGAGCAGATCTTTGAAGGGAAGACATTAAGAGTGGAAGGAAGGAAGACGCAGACCCTGGGCTGAAGGGGCAGAAAGCTGGGAACCTTACCCAGGGCAGTCAAACACCAAGACTCACTCCTGGCCCTCAGCAGTTAAGTAGGTAAGGAGTGGCCCACTCTTGCCATGGACCTCCAGCTGCAGGAGACTCTATGACCCCCACAGAAACTTGAGCTGATAGGAGAGCTACTTGGAGAAGTGGCAGGGACAGTATTCCAGCCTGTGCAGTGCCAACAGGGGTTCGCATAGGAATAGAGGCAGTGGAGCACGGCCAGGGGCACTCATCCCCAAGGCTCACTACACTCCCCTAGGTGGCTTTGGCCTTTGTTGCCTGTCACACCTGGACAGAGTGGCACGGTTTTTCCCATGGGATGGTGCTAGTCTGATCTGTGCCCTCCCTTGCCTCCCAGTCTCTCCCAAAGTCCCTTCCTGGCCATGCCCATTTACAGGGCAGCCTTGGATGCCCAACGAGGGTGCTTCCTGGTGGCAACTGCCATAGCTACTTCACTGGCAGACTCCACCTAACAATGAGGGAGCTTCAGCAGATGGGCCCTGTTGGTGCACACCCACCTACAACCTCCCGCCACCCCTTTACCAGTGTGCACACGCACGCAGACTTCACAGCTCAGTTGTCACTGGCATGTGTGTGTGGACCTCACTGCTGCTGCCCCACTCCCTCTGGCATGTGCGGATGCTGCCTCATTGCAGCCACCTTTGTGAGCACTCATGAAAGGATGCTGCTGGGCGTGGTGGTTCACGCCTGTAATCCCAGCACTTTGGGAGGCTGAGGCAGGTGGATCACGAGGTCAGTAGATCGAGACAATCCTGACTAACACAGTGAAACCCCGTCTCTACCAAAAATACAAAAAATTAGCCAGGCGTGGTGGCATGTGCCTGTAGTCTCAGCTACTAAGGAGGCTGAGGCAGGAGAATGGCGTGAACCCGGGAGGCAGAGTTTGCAGTGAGCCGAGATCGTACCACAGTAACTCCAGCCTGGGTGACAGAGCAAGACTCTGTCTCAAAAAAAAAAGAAAAAGAAAAAAGAAAAAAGAAAGAAAGGATGCTATCTCCTGACCCCTGTGAGCACGTATACCCCATCATGCTGATGCTGCTGGCAGTGCATGCATACTCTGCTGCCACCACCCTGATGGTGTGCTTTTGTTGGCAACCCCCATCAGAGTGCTGTCAGCAGACCAGAGCACTTCAGCCCCTCCTGCAGAGGGGGTGCTTAATCTCAAGTGGACAGAGAACAAAGCTGTGGGCCTGTTACCAGCCCCTAAGGGTTAGAAAATGCAGCCCACAGTTGCTGAGCTGAGTGCTGGCCATCTGAAATCATCCAGAAATGAAGTCAGCTGACTGAACTCAACTTATACCACAGTCAAAACTTCAAAGTCTTCAGAGAATATAAAAGCAAAAAGCTCCATCCAAAGTTTAGCAACTTTAAAGGTTAAAGGAACATCAGCCTGCATAGATGAGAAAGAACCAGCACAAGAACTCTAGCAACTCAAAAAGCCAGAGTGTCTTCTTTTTTTTTTTGAGACGGAGTCTTGCTCTGTCACCCAGGCTGGAGTGCAGTGGTACAATCTCGGCTCACTACAAGCTCGGTCTCCCGGGGTTCATGCCATTCTCCTGCCTCAGCCTCCCAAGCAGCTGGGACTACAGGGGCCTGCTGCCACACCCGGCTAATTTTTTTTGTATTTTTAGTAGAGACGGGGTTTCACCGTGTTAGCCAGGATGGTCTCAATCTCCTGACCTTGTGATCCGCCCGCCTCAGCCTCCCAAAGTGCTGAGATTATAGGCATGAGCCGCCACACCCGGCCAGTGTGTCTTCTTATCTCCAAATGATTACACTGGCTTACCAGCAATGGTTCTTAACCAGACTGCCATGGCTGAAATGACAGACATAGAATTCATAATTTGGATAGCAGTGAAGATCATCTAGATTCAGGAAATGGTTGAAACTCAACCCAAGAAATCTAAGGAATCCAATAAAACAACACAAGAACTGAAAGACGCAATAGCTATTTTAAGAAAGAAACGAACCGATCTGATAGAACTGAAAAACTCACTGTAAGAATGTCATAATACAATTGTCAGTATTAACAACAGAACAGACCAAGCTAAGGAAAAAAATCTTACAGCTTGAAGACTGGTCCTTCTAGTCAACTTAGTCAGACAAAAATAAAGAAAAAAGAACAAAAAGGAATAAACAGAACTTCCAGAAAAATATGGGATTATGTAAACAGACCAAGGCTATGACTCATTGGTGTCCTTGAAAGAGAGGGAAAGAGAGCAAACAACTTGGAAAACATATTTGAACGTATTGTCCACAACATTTACACAAAAGTCCCCAACCTCACTAGAGAGGTTGACATTCAAATTCAGGAAATTCAGAAAACCCTTGTAAGATACTGTACAAGATGACTGTCCCCAAGACACATAGTCATTAGATTCTCCAAGGTCAATGCAAAATAAAAAATATTAAAGGCAGCTAGAGAGAAGGGGCAGGTCACCTGCAAAGGGAACCTCATCCAGCTAACTGTGGACCTTTTAGCAGAAACCCCACAAGCCGGAAGAGATTGGAGGCCTATATGCAGCTTTCTTAAAGAAAAGAAATTCCAACCAATAATTTTATATCCAGTCAAACTAAGCGTTGTAAGTGAAAGAGAAACAAAATCCTTTTCAGAAAAGCAAATGCTAAGGGAATTCATTACCACCAGACTTGCCTTACAAGAGGTCCCTAAGGGAATGCTAAACATGGAAACAAAAGACTGTTACTGGCCGCCACAAAAACACACTTAAGTACATAGACCATTGACCCTATAAAGCAACCACACAATCAAGCCTGCATAACAACTAGCTAACAACAGGATGATATGATCAAATCTGCTCATATCAATATTAACCTTGAATGTAAATAAGCTAAACACTCCACTTACAAAAACACAGAATGGCAAGTTGGGTAAAGAAGCGAGACCTATCTGTACACTGTCTTCAAGAGATCCATCTTGCACACAATGACACCCATAGGCTCAAAGTAAACAGATGTAAAAGAATCTACCAAGCAAATGGAAAATGAAAACGATCCGGGGTTGCTTTTCTAATTTCAGACAAAACAGACTTCAAACCAATAATCAAAAAAGATCCAGAGAGGGGCATTGCATAATGATAAAGAGTTCAATTTAACAAAAGACTTAACTATTCTAAATATATATGCACCAACACAGGAGGACCCAGGGAGACTTCAACACCCCACTGACAGTATTAGGCAGATGGTCAAAGCAGAAAACTAACAAAGATATTCAGGACCTAAACATGATACTTTACCAGATGGGCCTAATGGGCATCTACAGAATATTCCACCCAGCAACAACTGAATATACATTCTTCTCATCTGCACATGGCACATACTCTAAAATTAAATATATGCTTAGCCATAAAAAAATCCTTGACAAATTCAAAGAAACCAAAATCATATCAACCACACTCTTGAACCACAGGACAATAAAAATAAGAATCAATATTAAGAGGGCCTCTTAGAACTATACTATTATATGGAGATTGAACAACCTACTCCTGAATGACTATTGGATAAACAATGAAATCAAGGCAGAAATCAAGAAATTCTTTAAAACTAACGAAAACAAAGACACAACATACCAGAGTCTCTAGAACACAGCTAAAACAGTGCAAAAAGAGAAGTTTACAGTGCTAAATCCCCACATCAAAAAGTTAGAAAGATCTCAAACTGACAACCTAGCATCACACCTAGAAGAACTAGAAAAGCAAGAGCAAACCAACCTCAAAGCTAGCAGAAAACCAAATACCCAAAATCTGAGCTGAACTGAATCAAACCGAGATGTGAAAAACCACACAAGGCCAGGCATAGTGGTTCAGGTCTGTAACCCCAGCACTTTGTGAGGCAGAGGTGGGTAGATAACTTGAGCCCAGAAGTTTAAGACCTGTCTGGGCAACATGAAGAAACTCTGTTTCGACTAAAAATATAAAAATTAGCTGAGTGTGGTGGCACATGTCTATAGTCCCAGCTATTCAGGAGGGTGAGATGGGAAGATCGCTTGAGGCCAGGAGGTGGAGGATGCAATGAGCCAAGATCATGCCACTGCACTGTGGCCTGGGTGACAGAGTGATACCCTGTCTCAAAAAAAAAAAAAACAAAACAATGTAACAAAAAATTGGTTCTTTGAAAGAATAATTAAGATGGATAAACCACTAGCTAGACTAATAAAGAAAAAAAAGGAGACTATCCAAATAAACACAATCAAAAATGATTGATTATCATTGACCCCACAGAAATGGAACACAATATCATTCAGAGACTATTATGAACACCTCTGTGCAAACAAGCTAGAAAACCTAGAAGAAATTAATAAATTCCTGGAAATATACAACCTGGTCAAGATTGGACCAGGAAGAAATTGAATCTTTGAACAAACCATAACTGAGTTCCAAAATAGAATCAGTAATAAAAACCTACCAAGAAAAAGCCCTGAAGTAGATGGAGTCACACCTGAATTCTACCAGGTGTATAAAGAAGAGCTGGTACCAATCCTACTGAAACTATTTTTAAAAATTGAAGATGACAGACTCCTCTCTAACTCATTCCATGAGGCTGGCATTATTCTGATAGCAAAATCTGCCAAACACACAACAACAGGAAAATAAAACTTCAGACCAATATCCCTGATGACTATAGGTGCAACAACCCTGAACAAAATACTAGAAAAGCAAATCAGCAGCATATCGGAAAGCTAATTAACTAGGCTTTATTGATGTGAAAGATTGATTCAACAAACACAAATCAATAAATATGATTCATCATATGAAAATAACTAAAAACAAAAACTACACAATCATTTCAATAGACACAAAAAGACTTTCAATAAAATTCAACATCTCTTCATGTTAAAAATGCACAACAAACTAGGCATTGAAGGAATGTACCTCAAAACAGTAAGAGCCATCTATGACAAACTTACAGTCAACATCATACTGAATGGGCAAAGGCTGGTAGTATTCCCCTTGAGAACCAGAGCAACCAGGGAAGAGAAAGAAATGAAAGGCATCCAAATAGAGGGAAAGGAGGTCAAACTATCTTTGCAGATGACATGATTCTATACCTGGAATATTCCATAGTCTCTTTCCCCAAACTCCCAGATCTGATAAACAACTTCAGCAAAGTTTCAGGATACAAAATCAATGCATGAAAATCACTAGCAGTCCTATACACCAGCAACATCCAAGCTGAGAGCCAAATAAAAAAACTTAGTCCTATTAATGGTAGCCAAAAAAATAATAACATATATATAAATACAGCTAATCAGGGAGGTGAAAAATCTCTACAACAAGAATTTAAAAACTGCTAGAAGAAATTAAGGGAGACACCAACAAATGGAAAAATACTCCATGTTCATGGATAGGAAGAATCAGTATTGTTAGATTGGCCACACTGCCCAAAGCAATGTACAGATTCAATTCTATTCTTATCAAACTACCACAATGACATTTTTTCACAGAATTAGAAAAAAGTATTCTAAAATTCATGTAGAACCAAAAAAAAAAAAAAAAAAAATTGGAGCCT
>NW_012112030.1:17614341-17618720 GCF_000951035.1 Colobus angolensis palliatus
AACTATTTTAAAATTCATGTAGAACCAAAAAAAAAAAAAAAAAAAATTGGAGCCTGAATAGCCATGGTAAACCTAAGCAAAAAGAGCAAAGCTAGAGGCACTTTACTACCCAACTTCAAACTATACTACAAGGGTATTGTAACCAAAACAGCATAGTGCTGGTACAAAAACAGACACACAGACTAATGGAACAGGTTAGAGAACCCAGAAATAAAGCCACATATCTACAACTATCTGATCTTCAACAAAATTGACAAAACAAGCAATGGGAAAACAACTCCTTATTTAATAAATGGGGCTGGGATAACTGGCTTGCCATGTGCAGAAGATTTAAACTGGACCCCTTACTTTCACCATATACAAAAGTCAACTCAAGATGAATTAAAAACTTACATGTAAAATCCAAAACTATAAAAATTTTAGAAGAAACCTTAGGAAATACCATTCTGGACATAAGTCCTGGCAAAGATTTCATGATGAAGCCTTCAAAAGCAATTGCAACAGTAAGAGCCATCTATGACAAACTCACAGTTTGGTACGAATTAAACTAAAGAGCTTCTGCACAGTTGAAAGAAACTATCAACAGAATAAACAGAAAACCTACATACCTAATGGGGTAAAATATTTGCAAACTTTGCATCCAACAAAGGTCTAATATACATAATCTATAAGGAACTTAGACAAATTAACAAGCAAAAAACAACCCCATTAAAACATGGACAAAGAACATGAAGACACTTCTCAAAATAAGACGTATATGTAGCCAGCAAACACATGAAGAAAAGCTCAACATTACTAATTGTTAGAAAAATGAAAACCAAAACCATAATGAGATACTATCTTGCACCAGTCAGAATGACTGTTATTAAAAGGTCAAAAATAACAGATGCAGGTGAGGTTGTGGAGAAAAGGGAACACTTACACACCACTGGAAGGAATGTAAATTAGTTCATCTGCTGTGGAAGTCAGTTTGGAGATTTTTCACAGGACTTAAAACAGAGCTACCATTCAACCCAGCAATCCCATTACTAGTTATATACCCAAAGGAATGTAAATTGTTCTACCATAAAGACACAGACACGCATGTGTTCATTGTAGCACTATTTACAATAGCAGGGACATGAAACCCGCCTAAATGCCCATCAACAATGGACAGGATAGAGAAAATGTGGTATGTATATATCATGGAACACTATGCAGACACAAAAAGAAACAAATAATGCTCTTTGCAGCAACATGATGGAGTTGGAGGCCATTATTGTAAGCAAATTAATGCATGAGCAGAAAACTACTGCATGTTCTCACAAGTGGGAGATAAACACTGAGTATACATGGACATGAAGAATAGAACAATAGACACCAAGGCCTACTTGGTGGGGGAGGGTGGGAGGAGGGTGAGGACCAAAAACTACTTATCGAGTCCTATGCTTATTACCTGGGTGACTAATCTGTACACCAAACTCCCATGACACAGGATTTAGCCATGTAACAAACCTGCACACATATCCTCCTAAACCTAAAATGAAAGTTGCAAAGAAAAAAAAAAAACAGTATTAAGCAGATATATTTTTTGTTTTTGCTACTATATCTTTGGGTTGATTCCTAGAAGTAAGATTCCTGGATTAAGGGTCAGGATTTTGTATTGTTTTCTAATCTCAGTGGGCAATCTTGAGGTATGTAGCCTTTGCCATGGTCATAGTGAAACTGGAAAAGTTCCCTTGTCCCCCTCGCAGGGCGTGCGACAGAGGCAGTGGCTCGCTTCTTCGGTTTCCCGCTGCTCAAACCTCTAGGGGAGCATACAGACGGGCAGGCCGTGGGGCTCCGACCCCATGGCAGTGTCTAGGGGTGAATTTTTACAGCTCCTGAAGCCCCATTGAGTGTGTACTCTTTTTTTTTTTTTTTTTTTTTTTGAGACGGAGTCTCGCTCTGTTGCCCAGGCGGGAGTGCAGCGGCCAGATCTCAGCTCACTGCAAGCTCCGCCTCCCGGGTTTAGGCCATTCTCCTGCCTCAGCCTCCCGAGTAGCTGGGACTACAGGCGCCCGCCACCTCGCCCGACTAGCTTTTTGTATTTTTTAGTAGAGACGGGGTTTCACCGTGTTAGCCAGGATGGTCTCGATCTCCTGACCTCGTGATCCACCCGTCTCGGCCTCCCAAAGTGCTGGGATTACAGGCTTGAGCCACCGCACCCGGCCTGAGTGTGTACTCTTTTAGTTTTGTGAGCCCTTTTAGTTTTGCTGTCTATAGGCAGCTCGTGTTAACCAGCTCAGTTAGACCCTCTGCCTTGTCGCAAGGACAGAGAGCTTTCTGTATCCCGGGTATCTTGCCTTGGTGTACCTGAAGAATCAGATCACACGTGGGCTTGGAGAATGAATGCAAGGTTTTATTGAGCAGAAGTGCTCTCAGGAGATGGGGGAGCCGGAAGGGAGATAGATTTCCCCTGGAGTTGGGCTGCTGGATGGCCTGGGCTCTGTCCTCCGACTGCCCCAGCCAAACTCCGTGTCATTCTGCCGGTCGGTTGGTGGCTTGCTGGCCTGCTGGTGCCTGTCGGTGCGTTCCTCTCAATGTCCAGCCACCTGCATGTTCCTCCAGTGATGTGCTCCTCTCGACGTCCAGCCGTTTGTGTGTCTGCCTGTTAGGGTGTTGGGGGTTTTCATAGGCACAGAACGGGGGAGTGGCAGGCCAGGGTGGTCTTGTGAAATGCAACATTTGGGCAGGAAACAAAAATGCCTGTCCTCACCTAGGTCCCTGGGCACAGGGCAGGTGGTGGAGCCGTAGTCAGGGACCACGCCCTTCCCCACTTCCGTATCATTTAAAGGGACCACACCCTTCCCTTCCCAGCACTTCCCTTCCCCACTTCCATATCAATAGCAAGGGTGGGATTTTTAGGGTGTCAGTGCTCACGGGAGTGAGACAGTGGTTTAATAAATAATATCATCTTTGGAAATAGACACACACACACACACCCCACACACTCAAACACCAGGTAAGTGAATAATTATCGCTTCTTCCTAGGGCCGCTGTCTGTGTGAAGCTTGCATGTTGTCTCCATGTCTGCATGGGTTTTCTCTGGGTAGTCAAATTTCCTCCCACATCCCAAAGATATGCACGTTCAGTGAATTAGCGTTCTAAATGTAGACATTTAGTGTCTAAATGGTCCCTGTCTGAGTGAGTGTGAGTGTGTGTGCATAAGTGTGCCCTGTGATGGGATGGCGGCCTATCCAGGGTGGGTTTCTGACTGGTGCCCTGAACTGTTGAGACAGACTCAGTCACCTACAACCCCGAGCTGGAATAAATGGGTAGATAATTATCCTGCTTGAGTATATTAATCTTTAAAAAATGTATGTATAACTCAAATATTTTTCTATGTTTAGTATTAGAAGTGATTTTGCTCTTTATTTAGAAGTCTGGTGATGTTTTTGTGACCAGAAATTTGTCGTAGAAACTGAATCTTAATATCAAGTAGCAGATGGTAAAATTGGTTTTGTTGTATGTTGTTTTGTTTAAACTTTTGTTTAACAAACAGTAGGTTCAAAGAACCTATTGAAGGTATAAAGTGAGGAATTAATGTGTGTGTGTGTGTGTGTGTGTGTATATATATATTTACTTTGTAAAATTACTGCCATTTTAAAGGGTAATTTGGGAACATTTTTATCATTCCCCAGAATGAAGGATAAACATTCCTTTCCTTAAAAATAACATTTAAACATCATTTTCCAGAAATATAAGAATTCTCTCACAGTGGTTGCTATTTTACTTTTCAATGACTTGCCAAAACTAGAAAGCAGAACATATAAAGTTGCATCTGGATATGATTTCGGGGACTTATGTGGTTTTTGTGCTGCTATTCTTTTTTCATGTTTTTATGTTAGGAAAAGTCACAGAAGAAGCCAAATTTGGGAGGAGCTGAATTAGTTACTGTGATTTACTAGAGATGGATGGGGACTGTGGCAGTCTTTGGCAGGCCTCAAGGAGCAAACTGACAAAGCTGTCATTTTCACATTTAGAATTTTCCATGTGTTCACTGCCAGCCTAGAAACCCCAGGAGCATGATGTCCCCTACATTTTCCAATATCTGAAGATGTTCTACCCAGATCATTCATATGATTGATTCTACAGCCCATATAGAGTCTTGCCCTGTTATTCTAGAGTCACCATTCAGAGTCATTCAATATTCTGAAGATAAGAGCTCTTTTCCTTTCATAAAAGCCTTTTCATATCACTGAAAACAGTTAGTCATCAATCTGCATTGAAAATCTAGTATATAAAAGAGACTGAAATAAACAGCAACCTTTATTGAGTGCTTAACATGTCACAGTTAAGCTCTTTTCATGGATTATCTCACCTACTTTTCTTTTTTTTTTTTTTTTTTAGTCAGACCG
>NW_012112030.1:17618926-17624425 GCF_000951035.1 Colobus angolensis palliatus
GAGTAGCTGGGACTACAGGCGCCTGCCACCTCGCCCGGCTAGTTTTTTGTAGTTTTTAATAGAGACAGGGTTTCACCGTATTAGCCAGGATGGTCTTGATCTCCTGACCTTGTGATCCGCCTGTCTCAGCCTCCCAAAGTGCTGGGATTACAGGCTTGAGCCACCGCACCCGGCACACCTACTTTTCAAAAAGGTTTATGAGTATTTCAAAGTGGCGAAACTAAAGATCTGAAGCCAAGTACTTTTGCAATACTGTAAAGTTGCTAGTGGTAGAATGCTTTCTGATTTTGAAATCTACACTATTAACCAAGAGACCACTTCATTAGCTAATGAGGGTTCTCCGGAGTTGCTAAAGGAAATGTCATTCATACTTTCTTGAGAGAAGTGGATCATATTGTACAGGAAAGGGATGTAAGAACATATATGTATTGTTATGATTAAACACAAATATGTTATTAATTGTATCAGTTATGTAAGACTTTATATCATGAACATTTCTGTGCATGTGTGAGTGCATGTGTGTGCACTAAAGCCCTGATAGAATGATGAGCAAGGAAGGAATGAGTTTAATCTTTAAATTAAACTGACCTTGCTTCAAAACTTTGTTTCTCTACTCACTCTCAGTGCAGACTTAGATAAGTTATTCACTGCTCTGAGTCAAGTTTTCTCCACTCTTAAATAGGAATAATAATTCTCCAAAGTTTTTTTTGAGAATTTGGAAATAATAATATGTGCATAAAATGATTGAAACAGTGTCTGACACATAGAAAGCAAACTCTAAAAAGTAATATATAGATAACCTTTGAGGTATTTTCAAGGCAGTGAATTTTTACATTTGGCAAGGACCTGGGTAGTTGAAGAGGATAATATGATAAGCAGTACAAGTGGAAATAAAAGAAAGCATAAAGACTTGAAAGCAGAAACAAACAAATGGTGTGTGTGTGCAATGTAAGAAAGTTTGATTTCCTGTACAGAGATTTTAGTATGCTGTGTAATGGGGGATCACGTTGCTTAGTGTGTGATAGAAGCTTGGGTATAATAGAAGCTTAGATATGACGGGAGCTGCTGTGGAATCCCCCTGCAGAGTCAAAGTCTGTCACATTGAAACTCTACACTGTCAAAAGCAATGGTATCCTGAAGTTTGTCTGATTTAATTATGTTGACAACTTCCTAGGAAAGACACCTTCAGAGCCTGATAGAGGCAAACAGGTGATGAGATGTCCCTTGTGAAGGCTGCGCCCTCCACATAGCATGACTGTAAATACTTAGTTCTCTTGAAATAACAACTGTGAAGGAGGAGTGCCATGGGGAGTTGAGATGGATGCAGTGATCATTTAACTTTTTCTATGGTTTTTGGGCCTGAAAAGTGGGAACACTTCTATGTTCCTGGAAATTGAGAAAAAAAAAATGTGAATCAGAAGAGATCATATATTCCGTATTCCAACTACTCTGAGTCAAATCAATAACATAAACATTTGATAATCATTTCTTAATTAAACTTCTGAACATTTTTTGACATTTTATAAAACGCTTTTCCCAAACTAATTCTATTTTGAGCTATCAGAATGCATATCCTGTTTTCTTGCATTTTCACCACCAGATGGCAGTGATAACTTATTCATCCATTTCTCTCTCTCTTTTTTTTTCTCTCTCTCTCTCTCTCTCTCTGTTTAAATCATTCTCTTGTTTAATGTTATTCTAGAAATGAACCAGTAGCTCTAAATTGAAAGTGATGGCCAGAAATTCCCACTCTCTTTTCTACAACAAGTCAGCATGCTAGAGTCACAGTTTCCTTGTGCAAAGAAGTGAACAAAACGTGCATGGAGGGAAGCACAGGAAATATCGTGATCTTGTGTGAGAGTTGGAATGCCACTAAGTAATAAATGACTCTAGTAAATTGTAAAGGACTATCTTGGGTTGTGTATGTTACAAGTATATAAAACTCCGTGTGTGTTTGTGTCAGAGAGAGAGAGGTCTTTGGGTTTGTGGTACAAGTCATATAAATGTGACTTCAAAAAATCGCCTGTCATAAGCTACCCTTGTCACATTCTAGGCTTAACTCCATTAAGGGTGAAAAAGTGAAGTTATCAAAAAATGAAGTGGGCCCTCACACAGCACAGATGTACATGACCTCGGTTTCTATTCCACTTAATGACCACTTCCTCACTCAATTTGTCTTAATACTGCATATTTCATTTTCCAACTATTTTCTGTGAGACTAGTTTTCTTGTTTAACTATCCTGGATTTATAAGTACATGTTTCAGCTTGGAAAACAAAATTTTTTGTTTAACTTTGTTTCTTAAAAATAGCAATGAAGGCCGGGCGCGGTGGCTCAAGCCTGTAATCCCAGCACTTTGGGAGGCTGAGACGGGCGGATCACGAGGTCAGGAGATCGAGACCATCCTGGCTAACATGGTGAAACCCCGTCTCTACTAAAAAAAAAATACAAAAAACTAGCCGGGCGAGGTGGCGGGCGCCTGTAATCCCAGCTACTCCGGAGGCTGAGGCAGGAGAATGGCGTGAACCCAGGAGGCAGAGATTGCAGTGAGCCGAGATTGCGCCACTGCACTCCAGCCTGGGCGACAGAGCGAGACTCCGTCTCAAAAAAAAAAAAAAAAAAAAGCAATGAAAATCTTCTGAAGATTGGGGAAAAAAACATATAATGCTGAACAAAAGGCTACTTGAACATGTTTCTTTAAACTTGGCTTGATGCGACTGTTTTTAAATGAAACACTCACATGCAAAATTCAAGAGACCGGGAAAAATAGCCTGAAATTGATAAAGTCTTTTGTCCATTGTATTTTTAGTCAGGATTATCTGGACCACTTTTTAATGTATTGGAGTCATCAGTTGATCTGGTTTTACTTTCAGCTGAAAAGGACAATTTTCTGGACTCCTTCAATTAACCAAGATGTGGTCACAGACCAGGCAACACAGGTTTCATCAGTGAGATACTGTGGGAAGGAAAAGAGGCCTTATAATAATAATTAATAGGTTTGGATTTGATGGTGTACTTTCACAGACCACACATATAGCTGTGAGCATGTTTTTATCATTATCTATAAAATGGGGATAATAACACCTATATGGGGTTTATTGAGATAAAGTCTATGCTCTTCTGGCATGCATGCAATAGTCGATAGAGAGTTTTCTTTCTCTCTTTCTCAATTTACCCCCTGGATAAAAGTAGGTTGATTCTGGCTTAAGTTACAAAGAGGAAAAGCTGTGTCTTCCACATTTGTTGCTTCCAGAAATTTACTCTATAAACATCCACTTCCATGCCTTTCTTTGGTCTGGAATTTTCCTAATGATAAGTTAATGGGGAAAATAATTTTTTGTTCTTATGCTTTTAGCAGCATTTAAAAACACATCCATAGGCATCTAGAAGTTACGCTTCTTTACTTAATTGAATAAGAAACAACATTACAAATTAATGTAACATAGTGAAGATTAAATAAGGTAATTAACAGGTCAGTGCTTTGAAACATTATATTCTGTTATAGGATTGGAAGGATGCCAGAGCATGCTTTAATATAGAAGGTTTCTAAAAGCCTATGTCTTAAAGAGGCCTCTAAGATCCATCTCCACAAAAGAGCTTCAAACTCTGACACATATTTCTGAGCAGATATGGTAATCGGCGTTTATGTTCTGGAATGACACAGATTTCCAAAGGCAGGCAACATGCAGTCTTTCCTACAGTTTCGGCATTGACTGATACTTTATTTTCAAATAGCTTTATACTTTATTTTTGAAATAGAGGATAATGTTCCTATGGAATCTTGGCATCCTGAAGGAATAACTTGTGTTTAGAAAATTTTCTTGGGGACATTTGTAGTATTTAGGAACTCAAAAACCATACGGCACTTTGACAAACCTGTGCAATCAAACTGTATTTGTTCAATGAAAGCTTTGGGTTGCCTTATTCTAGAATGCTGAATGCTCAATAGCTTCCTGACTTTGATGTGGTGAAGTTGGAGAATTTTTCATGCGGGGAGTGGTAATCACTTTTTATCTTGCAATGGTGGTACAGGAATTTGCTTTTATGGGAGATCTTCCCTTTCATCCAGGAGTTTCCCGATGCTAATGTTGGATGAGAAGCTCTGATATCCAGTGAAGGAAACAAAATGCAATACAGTTCTTCCCCAGTAGCTAAAGGGGGTTAGTTCCAGTACCCCCCGCCCCTGTGGATAACAAAATCTGTGGATGCTCAAGACCCTTATACAAAATGGCATAGTATTTGCATACAACTATGCACACCCTCTTGTGTATTTTAAATCATCTCTAGATTACTTATAATACTTAATATCATGTAAATGCTATATAAATAGTTGTTACACTATGTTGTTTTAAAAATTTGTATTATTTTATTATTGTATTGTTATTTTTTATATATTTTTTTCACAATATTTTCAATCTGAGATTGGTTGACTCTGAGAAATTGGAATCCATGGCTGTGGAGGATTGACTGTACCTTCAGATTGAAGCGTTAAGCATCCTATTTAGTAATAGAAATTGTATGTATTGGCTGAACTTTGTTTCTGCAAAGTTAGAAATCCTCCCTACCCTATATTTTGATTTATGTAGCCTAAGGCCTGAACACTACTGTTTGTTTTAGATAGGTGTGTAGATGCTTCCATCCCCCAAGAATTTATTCACAGGAGATGGGAAGCTGAGACTCTGTTATCACTGACGGATGCAAAGACTGTTCATCATTTTATGAGGGAAGCCAGAGAAATGAGATGGACTGGGCTTAGTGGAAAAGAGCCTTAACTTTTGTCCTTCACAAGGAATTATGTGCAGTTGACATTTGTGATTGTCTTGTCAGGAGCATGTAGCCAGAAGACTCCTGTGGGAAGGGATGCATGAGAGAGAAAATACTGATAGATATGAATCTAGACACACATACACATATACCATAGGCATATCCATATGTACATACAAAATAGTTTATCAGATCATATTGGTATATTTCCAATTAAAATTAGGGAGAGATATGTGTGTATCAGGGAGTGTTTTTACTTAACTACAACTATTTTCTTTTGTATCAAGAATCTTGGTTCTCATGAATGCAGGAGATAATACGATTAGAATTTCCCATAATTATTGCTTTATCCCATGTTACAAACATAATAGTCTTAAAATAACCATACCAAAATCTCCACCATGAAAAATTACTGAGAACTGTTTTTGCATATATTCTACACGTTATATCAATTTTTTATAACTTCATTACTTTGCTTACATATAAAGTCATTATATATTATACTCTCTTCCTTTAATGTTCACTCCGTCTTGCTCTACAAGTAACCATGTGTTTAATACTCCTCTTCAGTCCTCATATTGATAATTTTCTGCTCATTTTTGTTGTCTGAAGTACCTACCGTAGTAGATTCCTAAGGAGGAAAATAGAAACAACATTTGCTGAGTTTTTGCATGCTGATAAAAATTCATCTGTGCCCTTCATACTTGAAGGTAAGTTTTGTTGGATATAAAATCCA
>NW_012112030.1:17625000-17631427 GCF_000951035.1 Colobus angolensis palliatus
AGTGCACACACTGTATAATCCTCTCTGGTATGGACTGAATATTTGTGGCCCTCCCATTCCAATTCATACATTGAAGCCCTAACCCCCAATGTGATGATAATATTTGGAGACAGAGCCTTTGGGAGATAATTAGGATTAGATTAGGTTATGATAGGTAGGGCCCTCATGATGGGATTTGAGGCTTTTATAAAAAGACAAGAAATATAACCGGGCACGTGGTGGCTCTAGCCTGTAATCCCAGTACTTTGGGAGGCCAAGGCAGGCCAATCACTTGAGGTTGGGAGTTTGAGACCAGCCTGACCAATATGGAGAAACTACAACTCTACTGAAAACACAAAAAATTAGCCGGGCATGGTGGCAGACACTTGTAATCCCAGCTACTTGGGAGGCTGAGGCAGGAGAATTGCTTGAATCTAGGAGGCAGAGGTTGTGGTGAGTTGAGATCCTGCCATTGCACTCCAGCTTAGGCAACAAGAGCAAAACTCCATCTAAAAAATAAATAAATAAATAAAAAACCAGAAATAAACAGAAATAAATCACTTTTTCCCTTCCATGTGTATGCACTGAGGAAAGGCCATTAGAAGACGTAGAGCAGCCATCTGCAAGCCAGGAAGAGAGCCCTTACTGGAAACTGACAATGCTGGCCTGTGGTCTTAAACTTCTCAGCCTCCAGAACTGTGGGAGAATACATGTCTATTGCTTAAGCCACCCAGTCTATGGAATCTTGTTATGGCAGCCCAAGCAGACTCCCTTGAGTATAGGTAGGCCTTAGGAATAGGATCATCACTCCCATGATTAGGTTATATATTTGATCATAGCACACTAGAAAGAGAATCTTGGCTTTGATGAAGTCAATTTCCATGTTGTGAGATGGCTACGTGACAAGAACCTGGGAGCAAGCTCTAGGAACTGAGAGAATCCCTAGCCGGCAGCAAGCAAGATAATGGGGATCTTAGTTCTACTAAGTCATTGAATACTTAGTCATTGAACACAAGTCATTGAATTCTGAGACCCCTAAGTCTTGGATGTGATCACAGCCCTGGCTCACACCTTAATTTCAGCCTAGTGAGATCCTGAGTACAGGATCCAGTTAGCTCATGTTTGTATTTCTGGCCCACAGAAATGGTAAGATGATAAGTTAGTTTTAAGTCACTAGGTTTGCAATAATTTGTTATGCAGTAATAAAAAACTAATACAGGGTACAATTTGATAAGTTTTGATATATGCATATGTATAGAAAACCATAAACAAAATCCAGATAATAAACATATTTATTATTCCCTTAGATTTCCTCATGTTCTTTTATAGTCCCTCATTCTAATCCCATCTCAACCTACCCTATTTCCAGGAAAGTATTGATCTGATTTCCTTCACTGTAAATCAGTTTGCATTTTCTAGTCTTTTTAATAAATGGAATCCTATAGTATGTATTTGTTTGGCTTTTCTCTTAATGAATAGTATTTTGACATTTATCTATGTTATTATGTATACCAACAGTTCATTCCTTTTTATGGCCGATTAGTATTCAATTGTCTCTATTTACCAAACTTTATTAATTCATTCAACTGTTGATGCACATTTGTGTTGTTTCCAGTTCTCAGTGATCACAAATAAAGATGCTACAAACATTTATGTATAGATTTCTTAGACATGTACTTTCAATTCTCTTGGGTAAAGACCTAGAAATGCAATGTCTTCAACATATGATAGATGTGTATTCCAATATCTTTTTCTTTTTTTTTTTTTTTTGAGACAGAGTCTCACTCTGTCACCCAGGCTGGAGTGCAGTGGCCGGATCTCAGCTCACTGCAAGCTTCGCCTCCCGGGTTTACGCCATTCTCCTGCCTCAGCCTCCCGAGTAGCTGGGACTACAGGCGCCCGCCACCTCGCCCGGCTAGTTTTTTTGCATTTTTTAGTAGAGACAGGGTTTCACTGTGTTAGCCAGGGTGGTCTCGATCTCCTGACCTCGTGATTCACCTGTCTTGGCCTCCCAAAGTGCTGGGATTACAGGCTTGAGCCACCGCGCTCAGCTCCAATTTCTTAAATGCCTAAACTTTTTTTCAGAGTGATTTTACAGCTTTATATTGTCATCAGAAGTTAATGAGAGTTCCAGGTGCTCCACATCCTTGCCAACACTTGACATGATTAGTTTTTTTTTTTTTAATTTTAGGAATTTTAATAGATGTGTAATGTTATCCCAGCATGACTTTAATCTCTATGTCCCTAATGGGTAGTAATGTTGATTACCATTTTATGTGTTTATTTGACATATGTACATCGTCTTTTTGGTAACATATCTCTTCACATATTTTGCCCATTAAAACAAAATTATTTCAACAGCTTTTAGGGGTTCAGCCATTTTTTTTGGTTACATGGATGAACTGTATAGTGGTGAAGTCTGGACTTTTAGTGTACCCATCACCCTAACAGTGTACATTGTACATACTAGGTAATTTTTCATCCCTCATCCACCTCCTACCTTCCACCTCTGAGTCTCCAATGTCCATTATACCACTCTGTATACCTTTGAGTAGCCATCTCAGCTTATGAGTGAGAACATGCAGTAATTGGTTTTCTACTCTTGAGTTCCTTCACTTAGGATAATGGCCTCCAGTTCCATCCAAGTTGCTGCAAAAGACATTCTTTCAGTCTTTTTTATGGCTGAGTAGAATTCCATGGCATATATAGACCACATTTTTATTACCCACTCATTGTCTGGTGGCCACTTAGGTTGATTTTGTATCTTCGCAATTGTGATTTGTGCTATGATAAAGATATGCACATAGGTGTTTTTGTTTTTGATATAATGACTTTTTTTCCTGTGGGTAGATACCCAGTAGTAAGATTGCTGAATTGGATGGCAGATCTACTTTTAGTTCTTTAGGACTCTCCATACTGTTTTCTATAGTGGCTGTACTAATTTACATTCCCACCAGCAGTGTACAAGTGTTCCCTTTTCCCCATATCTGTGCAAACACCTGTTGGTTTTTGAGTTTTTTAAATGGCCATTCTGGCTGGAGTATGGTGGTACCTTATTATGGTTTTATTTTGCATTTCCCTGATAATTACTGATGTTGAACATTTTTTCTTCTGTTTGTTGGTCATTTGTGTATCTTTTTTTGATAAATGTCTGCTCCTGCCATTTGCTCATTTAAAAATAAGATTATTTGGCTGGGTGTGATGGCTCAGGCCTGTAATCCCAGCACTTTGTGGGGCCGAGGCGGGCGGATCATGAGGTCAGGAGATCGAGACCATCCTGGCTAACATGGTGAAACCCCGTCTCTACTAAAAATACAAAAAATTAGCTAGGCGTGGTGGTGGGCACCTTTAGTCCCAGCTACGCAGGAGGCTGAGGCAGGAGAATGGCGTGAACACGGGAGGCAGAGTTTGCAGTAAGCCCAGGTCATGCCACTGTACTCCAGCCTGGGAGACAGAGAGAGACTCTGTCTCAAGAAAAAAAAAAAAAGGATTATGTTTTTTTTTTTCTTGCTGATTTGTTTGAATTTCTTGTAGATTCTGGATATTAGTCCTCTGTCAGAAGTATAGTTTGCAAGTATTTTCTCACATTCTGTAGGCTGTCTGTTTACTCTTGATTATTGTTTTTGCTGTGTAGAAGCTTTTTAATTTAATTAGGTACCATTTATTTATTTTTGTTTTTGATGCATTTGCTTTTGGGGTCTTAGTCATAAATTCTTTGCCTAGGCCAATGCCCAGAATAATTTTTCCTAGGTGTTTTTCTACAATTGTTATGGTTTCAGGTCTTAGATTTAAGTTTTTAATCCATCTTGAGTTAATTTTTGTATATGATGAGAGATAGGGATCCAATTTCATTTTTCTACAAGTGTATTTTGCCCATATTTCAAATTGGGTTATTTATATTTTTATTACTGAGTTTTGATAATTTTTAAAATATATACTAAATACAGGATTATGTGATTTTCTTTTCTTTCTTTTCTTTTTTTTTTTTTTTTGAGACAGAGTCTTGCTCTGTAGCCCAGGCTGGAGTGCAGTGGTGCAATCTTGGCTCACTGCTACCTCTGCAGGTAGCAGTGATAATAAAAAATATCCTTTCTATGAAAGGATATTTCAGAGAACAGAAGTTTTTAATTTTGGTGAAGTCCAATTTATCAATTTGTTCTTTTGTGTATTGTACAATTGATATCATATCAAATAAATTATTAAGTAATCCAAAGTTACAAAGATTTCTCCTATTTTTTCCCTAGAAGTTTTAGATTTTGCATTTAGCTCTATGATCCATTTTGAGTTAATTTTTTACATGGTGCAAAATATGTACTGAAGTTCATTTTTAAGTTAATACATAATATCTGTACATAATTATGAGGTACATGTGATACTTTGTTACATGCATATAAAGTGTAATAATCAAGTCAGGGTATTTGGGATGTCCATCACCTCAAGTATTTATCCTTTCTACATGTAGGAAACATTCCAAGCTCTCTCTTACAGCCATTTTGAAATATACAATGTATTGTTGTTAACTGTAGTCACTCTACTTTGTTATCAAAAACTAGAATTTATTCCTTTTATTCAACTTACTGTTTGTAGCCATTAACCAACTTGTCTTCATTGACCCCCCCCAACCCCTGCACAACACACACACTCTTCCCAACCTCCAGGATTATTCTATTTGGCTTCATGAGATCTACTTTTAGAGCTCCCACATATAAGTGAGAATATGTCATGTTTGTCTTTCTGTGTCTCTTCCCCTGAGAGCTGGTTGTTAAAAAGAGCCTGGAACTTCGCTCCCCACATCTTGCTTCCTCTCTTGCCATGTGATCTCTGCACACACCAGCTGCCCTTCACCTTCTGCCATGAGTGGAAGCAGCCTGAAGCCCTCACTAGAAGCAGATGCTAGTGCCATGCTTCTTGCACAACCCACAGAACTGTGAGCCAAGTAAAACTCTTTTTTTGTAAATTACCCATGGTCTTTATAGCAACACTAAATGGACTAAGGCACTACACCTTTGAGGTAAAATTGTCCCCACTACTCCTAACTCTGAACTGATCTGTTCTTCATCTCTGTAGCTTTGTCTTTACTAGAATTTCAAATGGATGTAATCTTAGTATGCAATCTGAGACTGACTTCTTTCACCTAGCATAATGCATTTGGGATTTATCTATGTTGTTTTGTGTATCAGTAGTTTGTTCCTTTTTATTGGGGAGGAATATTCCATTATATGGACGTACCACAGTATGCTTATGCATTCAGCCCTTGAGAGATATTTTGGTTGACTCCAGTTTTGAGTAATTTTGAGTAATGCTGCCACAAACATTTTTGTGCACGTTTTTGTCTAAACGTAAGTTTTTATTTCTCTAGTGAAAATACTTAGGAGTGAGATTTCTGGATCTCATCACATGTGCATGACTTTATGAGAAACCGCTAAACTGTATCATCTTGCTTTCCCAGCAACATGCATAACAGTTCCAGCTACTCTATATCCTCCCCAGCACTTGCTATGGTCAACTTTTTTTGATAGTCATTGTAATAGGTTTGAATAGTATATTTTTAAAAATTATATTTTCTGATAGTTGTTTGTTAATGCATTAGAATATAATTTAAAAAACTTTAAAGAGTATTTTTTACAATCTTTAAAAATTAAAGTATATATACTGAAAGCATATTTATTATGACAGCTTGATGAATTAAACACATCCTTGTAGCTAGCAACCAGATCAAAAGACAGAACATCACAAGAACCCTAAAACCCCCCCTTTTTTTTTAGATGGAGTCTCACTCTGTCACCCAGGCTGGAATGCAGTGGCGCTATCTCAGCTCACTGCAAGCTCCGCCTCCCGGGTTCACGCCATTCTCCTGCCTCAGCCTCCCCAGCAGCTGGGACTACAGGCGCCCACCGCCACGCCTGGCTAATTTTTTTGTATTTTTAGTAGAGACGGGGTTTCACCGCGTTAGCTAGGATGGTCTCAATCTCCTGAACTTGTGATCCGCCCGCCTCGACCTCTCAAAATACAGGATTACAGGCGTGAGCCACCGTGCCCAACCACCTAAAAACCTATTCTATTCTCCCTTTCATTCATTACCTATCCTTCCAAATCTATTCTAACTTTGAATAATGTAGATTAATTTTGCTTTTTTCTATGTAATGTAAACGAAATCATGCAGTTTATGGTCTTGAACCCACTGGTATTTTCTCTTACTCCTCTTAGAATGTTGTTCAGAAGGAAATTAACCCAGGAGAGTGAAAGCATTAAGACAAATTGCCATTGATAGTATGTTATTTTAGATATTTATTTATAGTTATTAAGTGCACACCCTACATATTGTACGCATTCTTCAAGATAGTGATAAGTGTTATGCTACTGAAATATAGAAAGAGGAAGCAGATTATTGGCGTTTAATATTGCCAAGGCTTTCTTTTTAATCTTAATTTCTTTTTTTTTTTTTTTT
>NW_012112030.1:17632307-17663379 GCF_000951035.1 Colobus angolensis palliatus
AACCCGGGAGGCGGAGCTTGGAGTGAGCCGAGATCCGGCCACTGTGCTCCAGCCTGGGCCACAGAGCGAGACTCCGTCTCAAAAAAGAAAAAAAAAGGAAGATGTATTTTTCCCCTTTTGGGAAGTGTGGGGTAGGGGAATCCGTTCCCTCATCACCTGAAGCTCCCGTATTCCCATCATATGTGGCCTCCGTGCATCAGCAGCTGACGCATTTCTCACAATGGAGGTGGTAAAGAGAGATTAGTCAGCTTTTAATTTCCATATGGAGTTTTCTCCAGAGAAGTGCTACCATACATGTTTTTTCTACTACTTTTTTTCTGTGTCAGAATGGCAGAAGCCCATGTTCGCTGTTATGGAATAAATAAGTGCCAGTTCATCACATACTCTTGAATTAATCTGCATTAGACCATATGAACTCAACTCAGTAAGTCTATACAAATTTACCAACACATAATACCTAAAACTTTACTGGTGTATTTTTTTCTTCAGGAATTGCTGATAATAGGCTGTAATCGATTTTACCTGACTTTCTTTGTATTTAGTAACTCATATTTATACACACATACACAGTCACATAAGACTTACAGGCATAAGTAAGTTACCATTTGCATAATTTTTATCCTTCATCTATTCCATATTTTATGATAGTCTTGGCCAGAACAAATAGTAATTATATTTTATGAAACCAGTACTCATGTTTAACAAAGGCGTCTGCTAATGATATCTATAGGATCGAGGTATTTATGCAGTATTCACTTCTACGTGTTTTGACAAAAGTAATAAAATATTAATAAATTAGCTTTTTTTTTTTTTTTTGAGATGGAGTTTTGCTCTTTTTGCCCAGGTTGGAGTGCAACGGCGTGATCTCGGCTGACTGCAACCTCTGCCTCCCGGGTTCAAGCGATTCTCCTGCCTCAGTCTCCTGTGTAGCTGGGATTACAGGCATGCGCCACCATGCCTGCCTAATTTTGTATTTTTTAGTAGAGACAGGGTTTCCCCATGTTGGCCAGGCTGGTCTCAAACTCCCGACCTCAGGTGATCTGCCCACCTCGGCCTCCTGAAGTGCTGGGATTACAGGCGTGAGCCACCGCGCTCGGCCAATCAGCATTACTTTTAAATCCCAGCAATCAGATGAAGTAATTTTATAACTAGGGAAATATTTAAAAGATGGGAGGGCCTGGGGATATGTAATGAATAGTTCTCTGGGAAAAAAATAAATGTTAGTCTTCAAAATTCTTTTTTCTACCTGAAAAAGCACATCTAGGAAGATATGACATTTTACACGAATGGAATCATTACCAACTGCTATAATAGCCAGGAGTAGGGTCTTTTCTCCTCTGGATCTGTATTTTGAAATTTGTGCTAGAAGAATTACAGAGTGAAGAATTGAACACATGGATTCTGAGCCAGATTTCTTGGAGTTTGAATCCCAGCTACATTGCTTGACCACTAGCTTTATAATCAGTGTGCTTTCTCTTTGTCTTCTCAGTTCTAAAACTGGGATACTATGAGGATTTATTTCATGGAAATTTTAGATGGATTAAATTTATACATATAAAGTGTCAAAAAGTGCCTGGCTCTATACATGTTGACCATTATTATTGAATTACTGAATTAAATCATTAAATAGGCATTTATAATACAGTTCATTTTCTACATCACATTTTTGTTATTAGCCTGATAATTCATAGTGTTTTGGAACTAAAAAAGAAATTTGGAAATTATCTGTTTCAACTGTCTCAGTTAAACTTGTGGAAACTAAAGTTGGAGAAGGTCAAATTATCTGTTTTAATTGTCCAGCTTGCTAGTAATAAAGCTAGGATGTTAACCAAAACCTGTTAGTTTACATTGTTTGAGAGAAATTGGGTAGTCTAATTAAAACTGAATTTACAATGAAAATATAGTAATTTAAAGTAGGCAGTCAGAAACCTTAAGGGCAATTCATGGTCCACTAAAATGAACTTCCCCCCTAATTACTCATTTCCTGTTTTCCAGATTACACATGGCATTACATTAGTTATTTATTTTAATGGCTACGGATGCTTTACAATATTTAGTTTCTTCTTGGATGATTTTTTATTTTTCATTGAATGCTGCTAATGTTTTTTATTTGCCCACAGGCTCAGAGGAACAAACTTCAAAGCCTAGCTAAGGAACTCTGTGTTTCTTAGGTAGTTTGAGATACTCTCTGAACCCTTCCTTACCTTTTTTTTTTTTTTTTTGCTTCTTTCAAAAAAATAGATGCTAGTCAAAGGCTCCAATCAGACAGGTCCATGGGAGGGCAAGTGGAGTGAAACCATTCCTCTAATGTGAAAAAAGTAGACAAACTGGCTATTTTAGGCTCCAAATGTAAATTTCTTACTTGTACCTTTTGGAACTATTTTAATCCATGGTTAATATATTCATAACATAGCATTCACGTTGCTGTTCTACAAATGTCACTGTCCTAGGAGAAGCAGCTATTCTCACAAGTGATCAAGAAAGAGAAAGAAAAGAACAGAAATGGTATATTATACCATCCTTTCAAAATGTGTCTTGGTTGTGTGGGTGGTTGAGGGGCTGGAGAGGAGAGAGAGAGAGAGAGCGCCAAGTCCCCATTTGCTTTAAAAATAAATTAAGTGTTAAAAATTCATTACACCTTTATTACCAGTTTCTTAAGTGTCAGCCCCTTTGGTTGGCATTCAGGATGCAGCAGTGACCAAGGCAACGTGCCATAGCCATTAAGTGTTGGGATCAGGATTTAACCCAAGCCAGCTACCTCCAGGGTTGACTCTCTTGATCACTACCTCTCAAAACTTTCCTCTACAGGAAACTATCGTTATTTTTTGATTAATGGTGAGAAAAAAAGTTGTAGGATTGATTTCCCACAAACTTGTAGCCTAAAAGTAACAAACATTGATATCTAGAGGTTACATCTTTGATCATTCAAAACATCTCAATGCAATTTAAAAGCAATATGAAAGCATCGCTGTTTCCTAGTAAGTTGTTTTTGGTCATGTGTCAATTTCCACACATCTTTCTGACAGGCAAGTCAGCGTGCTTATTTTCTATTTCTTTTTTCTTTCTTTTTTTTTTTTTTTTTGAGACGGAGTCTCACTCTGTCGCCCGGGCTGGAGTGCAGTGGCCAGATCTCAGCTCACTGCAAGCTCCGCCTCCGGGGTTTACGCCATTCTCCTGCCTCAGCCTCCCGAGTAACTGGGACTACAGGCGCCCGCCACCTCGCCCGGCTAGTTTTTTGTATTTTTTAGTAGAGAAGGGGTTTCACCATGTTAGCCAGGATGGTCTCGAACTTCTAACCTCGTGATCCACCCGTCTCGGCCTCCCAAAGTGCTGGGATAACAGGCTTGAGCCGCCGCGCCCGGCCATCTATTTCTTATATTAGATAGATCTTTCTGAGCACTTATTTGCAAAGTGCTTAACTATTCTAACCTCAGCCAAGTCCCAGCTCTTTTCTATTGAAGGAAGGCAGAGCCAACTGCTTAAGAGGGTGCTGCTGGAAGGGTGACCCTGTCATGAGGACTTTGCCATGATAGCTGCCTCATCTCTGACACGTGGCTTAATTTCTCTACACTTCCAGTCTTTGCATCTGTAAAATATTATGTTTCCCCTAGATAAATTATTTACCAGCAATTATTATTTATCTTATAAATAAAGTATTGTTTACTTCAACTCTTACGCTAGCTTGCATTCAAATGTCAGGTATTGTTTCTGTAAAGTGAGAGAGGCAGGTCAAGAGCTCTCCTGGTCTAGAAACTCTGAGCCCAGAGACATCAGACCTTTCGTCTGCAGTCTGTAGTGTACCTGACACTATTTGGAATTTGTGTGGAATCAGCTGACATCTTCTATTTTTGAACATTCTGGATAGTACTCCTGAGCAGCAATCTTTACAGCTTGCTCATGACTGGTTGTGCCACTTTGATTTCGAACACTGTCTTCATGTTGCAGATAATGAAAGTGAAAACCCTGTGAGGTTAAGTATGATGTGCCATTTCCCTCAGAGAATTATCAGAATAGCTGAAGTTCTAGTCACCCACTCTTCACTCGGTGCTCTTCCTGGCACACTGCCTTACTTCTTTATAAAAAGGTTCAGGGAGAGCAAGTCATTTCTGTATCACTCTCATAACATTTATGGGAGCGGCTCCATAAATCGCTCTAGTGTGTAACACTGGGATAATAAACTCCGGGATTTGGAACTCACTGTGGTTCTCATCTTCTCTCCAGGCCTTTGTGATTTAGAAGGCCATATGCTAAAATCTCAGAAAGGGTGATTCAGAGAGGCCTCCTTTTATTTGGAGCTGGTGACCCTTACTTATTTGCTTCCTCTTATTTTTTTTTTCCAACTAAGGTTTTTCACAGGACTTCATATAATTTTTCCAGCTTTTCTGGTATAAACCATCTGTGGTCACTTTGCAGAGTCTCTTTAGGTCATGGGAAAGTTCTGTCTTTCCTGCATAGCACATATATGAGCCCTACTTGCCACAGCCGCTGTTAGTAGTGGACAGTTCTATTTGTCTCTAAGGAATTGAGATGTAGTCACAATGCCAAAATGTTGCCTGTCTACAATTGTGATAAAGTTTAGAATGCTCATACATTTAATTAACTCATTGGTCACTGTTAAAAATGAGTTTTACCTCTTTTCTCAGAGAGGCAAGCTATTATAGAATCTCTGCAAGTAAATGAAAGTTGTAAATACTCTGATGTGTTAGTACGGTAGTACATTTATGTTGGTTTTCCAGATACCTTTCAACTTTAAAATACCCATCAAAAGCATACAAACATGTGATATATTGCCAGACATGTTTTGTCATTGTCTTCAGGATGTGTCATGACCTGTCCTATCTGCTCTCAAATCTTGATCACTTATATGTTCTTATCAGACTAACTTCCTTCAAGACTCAGCCCCCTTGACTACTGTAATCCACAATGCCTCAGATTTCCAAAATACAGATTATTCCCTGGACTGATATTTGAATATACCTTGTCATCTACATGTGATTTGTCTTTTATGTGTATGCACATGTGTGAGTGGAACTATAAGCTTCTTGAAGACAGGAACTATCTCCTACAATTCTGCTGAAGATCAGACATATGCATGGTTACTGCATACACATGTTATTTTAAATAATAATTTTTAAAAATAACAATACATATCCCTTGCAGTTATTCTAAGAAATACCAAGACAGTAGGGCAACTCTGAATGATCAAAAGATTGCAAATAATGTATTGCCTATTTTCTGTTTTTTTTTCCTACAAAAGTATGTGTGTGGATCTGTGTGAGAGTGTGATATCAAACTTGGATTATTCAATATATAGCTTTGTTACTGGTTTTTTTTTAAAAAAGTAACTGATTATGAATATTATCCAAGTGCATAATCTTACTAATCATAATTTATTTAACTATTCCCCTGTTGTTAGACATTTAAGTTGTTTCAGTTTTGACTTTATTATGAAAAATATTTTGATAAATATCTGTGTATCTTTCTCCCAGGGAACTTTTACCAATTTCTAATTCCCCCAAAATGATCACAGCACTTTTTTCATTCCATTTATAGGCAAAAGTTGTCTTATTACTTTCTTTATTAGGGAATGATCACTTTATATGTTTAATAAACATTTAAATTATTTATTTGGTGAAATGCTCATTTGTGATTCTTCTTAATTTAATTTGCTGTGTGATGTGTTGCTCTTAGGTTCACAAGAATTAATTACGTCTTAAAGACATTATTTGAATCTGTATTTATTGGAAGTGTTTTTCCATTTTAGAGTTTACCTTTAATTTTGATACTGGCAGTTCTTGACAGTATTTACAAATAATTAAATTTAATAATTTTTTTTGTGAGTTTTCCATTTTTTTTTTTTTTTTTTTTTGAGACGGAGAGTCCCGCTCTGTCGCCCAGGCTGGAGTGCAGTGGTCTGACCTCAGCTCACTGCAAGCTCCGCCTCCCGGGTTCACGCCATTCTCCTGCCTCAGCCTCCTGAGCAGCTGGGACTATAGGCGCCCGCCACCTCGCCCGGCTACTTTTTTGTATTTTTTAGTAGAGACGAGGTTTCACCGTGTTAGCCAGGATGGTCTCGATCTCCTGACCTTGTGATCCGCCCGCCTCGGCCTCCCAAAGTGCTGGGATTACAGGCTTGAGCCACCGCGCCCGGCCAAGTCTTCCATTTCTTAAAGCTTAACTTTTCCATATAAAGCTTTGAAAATGTTTGTTTATATTTTCTCCTGGTTTTTATTTTTCTGCTTTGAATTTTTATTTATTTATCTATTTTGGTTTTAAGGAGTGGAGAGTTTCGTAGACAAGAAAGAAGGGAGAAGGCAGGAGGAAGAAGTTCCTCATACAGAGGCAGAGAGAGGGGGACTCCAAAACCGAAAGAGGATTCCTCCGAATTTTTAATTCTTATCTTTATAGATACACTTGGAATTACTGGGTTTTTTTTACTCTCAAATAGTTGATAAATTTTCCCAGATCATTATGGAATAGTTCTTTTTCTGCTTATCAGATATTTTCTTATGTATTATGCATTTTTTAAATGATTATGTATTTTCTTACTGATCATACATGTAGTGTATATTAGTTTTTTATATGTGAGTATTCTTGGGGTTGTAGTTATACTTCTTTGATCTATTCATTCCTGTTCAAGTTTCATGGTTTTGATTATTGTACCTTTATAGTAAATTTTAACATCTAGTAAGACAAATTCTTCATGTTACTATTCTGTTCTTTACAAAAGTCTACTTGTTTGTCTTGCTCATTTTGTCTTACAGAAGTTTAGAATTATTTGCCAAGTTAAACATATCTGCTTGGGATTTTGCATAGAATTGCACTAAACCTTAATATTCTTTGAGATGCAATAACAAAAATAGTTGATAGCATTTAGTATATTCTTCTCAATTGGACTAACACTCCTCCCATACTGGAAGATAACTAAGTTCCAGGCTATGCACTAGTCTCATGGTGCAAAAGGTAGGGTGTTCAACTGATGGTAACTTAATTCTACAAAGAACATTTTAAGAAAAGACTTTCCAAAGTAGCTCTCACAGCTTCTATATTATATATCTGTCACCTTACTTTAAAATACTCACATGAGATTTTTTGTCATTAGTAAACCTCAAGCAAATATTTTAATTCCGATACTTTTTAGCACACGGATGGCCCTTTAAAAGCCATATTTATTAAAATATTAAAGTAAATATCTTAAACAACTTTCATATTTGAGTAAAATTTAAAAAATTATCGCTGGAAAATTGTTCTAAAATCTATCTGTAAGACTATTACATAAACAACAAAAAATAGTTTTCACTCATTTAAACCTCCTTATCTGTCTATTGTTTTTGGGTCTCGTTCAGTTTTTTTGTTGTCCGAAATGCATGTGTCCTGTTTCTGGTGGGAATTCTTGCTAAGTGATGTGTGTCTTTCTCTTCCTTTGGGATTTGAACTATCCCAGAACCATCTTTTCTCTCTTTCTTTTCCCATAAATTCTGCTTCTCGAATGACAGTGTCTGTGTTTGGTTTCACAAACATCTGAATGAAAGTCGTTTATTTTCATTTAGAAACACGTATTGTAAATTGAGTGCACTTTTGTTTTTAGAAAAGTACAAAGTGATAATTCAAGGTCTATACGGACAGAAGATTTTTCCTTTCAGAGTAAATACAGGAAGTGTAGCCTTATTTTCCGAGACCATCTGTGTGAAAGAGCATCTTTAGATGATAAATGCATTCAATTAGTTTGATTAATACTATTTATTAATTTGACTTTCTGTCAGCAATTTTGAAGAGCAGATTCTCTGTTGTTAAGAATGATGATCATCTTCTTAGTTGTCATTTTATGTTCTTGTCAGAATAGTGATCCAGTAATGAATCACAAATGTCTAAATGTATGTGACTGCAAATGCTAGGAAAGTAATGAGTAAAAACGTTTTGTGTTTGGGGAACTCCTTGCAGTCTTTGAACATTTCCCGCATTTTCTGTGACACTAGGAAAAGGAGAGGCCTTGCTCTTTTCCCATAATGACTTCTTTCAGGAGCACTAGGATGATGCTTTTAAGATGTAATTTGGGAACACAAGAGAGGAGATAAAAAAACTTCAGGAAGACAGTATTTTCTTTCATTTCAATATAAATCATGAAATTGAAAATTTTTATATGGCTGGAAAAATAAATAAGTAAATTACAGACACTGATACTTTGGCCTGAACATATCCTGGAAGCGATCAGAGTAGATATAGACAATTGCCAGTAACATGGGCTGCTGAGAGTCACACATTTTTCATCTATTTTTGAGTTAACAAATTTAGAGTTTCATGGCAGTGGGATTCTGATGATATTTGGGGGCAATCTTTCACTGGAAACAAGTCTACAAGGATTCATGGGGGTTTCCAGGCATGATGTATATTCGAGAGCCTGAGCACGTGTGCATCTTCCATGGTTTGTGAAATGACTATTTTCCTTGTGTAGAAAACAACTTCCCTCAGAAAAATGGATTGTGATCTTCAATATTTACTTTAATTTTAAAACATTAAACATAGATTTGATTATTGCATGGCTTGAATATGGTTAGTCCCAACAAAAACTCACGTTGAAATGTGGTCCAATTTGGTGATGCTGGGCCTAATAAAAAGCGTTTGGGTCATGGGGGTGGATCTCTCACAGATGTCTTGGTGTCACCCTCCTGCTCTACTGTAGTGAGTTCTCACTCTTTTGAGAATGGAATAGTTCCTTCGAGAGTAGGTTGTTATAAAGCGAACTTCCTCCTTCTGTTTGGTTCCACTTTGTGCCTGTCTGTTTCCCCTTTGACTTTCCCTGCCATGTTTTGATCTAGCTCATGGCCTTCACCAGAAGCTGAACAGATGCTGGCTCCATGCTTGTCATACTACCCAGCCTGCAGAACCATGAGCTAAGTAAGCTTCTTTCCTTTGTAAATTACCCAGCCTCATATATTCTGTTATGGCAACACAAAATGGAGTAACACAGTTATTATCCAATTTGATTCAGATTCCATTCCATTTTTAATTTTTAGGAAAATGTAATTCAAAGGTACCAAACAATAATAGTAATGTGCCTAACCATAAAACATGCAGAGGATTGATTTTATTTTTTCACAAAGAGAATCTAAAAAAGTCCACTAGCTAGACTTTTCTTTCTTCAACCAAAACATACACAATTACTTCCTGAACAACATAAAATATCATTTGGTACTGCTCAACCCATGCAGAATATCACAGAAAAAAAGTAACGATTACAAAATAAGACTAAAAGAGAAATAGATTTATTCAACATTCAGTATTTATTAAAAAATGTTAATTCACTATATACTATGCCTGTTAATTGACCATCTACTATTAATAAAAATCTTTGCCATCAAGTGTTTATATTCTACAGACTAGGTTCAGGGAAGTAACAGGGGCTGTATAATGCAAGTTACTACAAACCATAGCTCACAGACAAAATTTGGCACATGCCTGTTGGTGTACATATCGTTTATTAGAACACAGCCTTGCAAGTTATTTGTATACTATCTATAATTGCTTTTGCACTACAATGGAAGAGTTTCATAGTTGTTACAGAGTGGGTACAACAAAAATAGGATATTTGGGGAAATAATATAACTGTGGAGCAAATTGAAAGACTAAGGATTGATAACTCTTATGAGAAATTTTTCGGTAAAGACAATCAGGGAAATGAGACAGTCGCTAGAGGAAGATATGGGGTCAAAGAACTTTTTTCTTTAAATAGGCACTATTAGAGTATGTTTGTATACTAATGGAAAAGATGTCTAGAGAAGGAGAGCGATACTACCTTAAGTAAGTGAGAGGGGGAGAATCCAGTGTGCAGTGGAAGCAGTGGTGTTAAATAAGAACACAGGATTTATCCACAGAGCATGAGGGAAAATGGAGTATATAAGCTCAGATACAGATGGCATAATAGATTTGTCGTAGACCCATATGAATGTTCTCTCCAAACTGATACATAGTTTTCAGCAGAATAATAATCTAGGTCATCAACTCAGAGTGAAGAATCACCCCTCTGAAAGTGGGTGAGTGAACGAATTAGGGAAATGAATCGAACTGCCTAGCAGCACTAAGGACCCACTTGAGGTTAATGGTCATAAAAATGAGCCTGGTGAGCATGGTTGAGCGCATTTCTTTTTTCAGCTCTGTGCTCCTCCTTTGGTGCATGTGAGAACTACAGAGAGAATGCTATCTAGCTAGGTTTAGAATTTTTCCAGAGGACTATGATGGAGGGGAAAATGGGCTCAGGAGTCAAGAGTATATGTAAGGGAGTGTTTACATTGATGACTTCTAGAATCTAATCTGGATAAGAAGGAGGTGAGAATATGACTTGGGTAAGGCACAGTAAAAAGGTGATAGAATAATAGGAGGAGGTCCAAAGTCAAGTAATTTTTCGAGTAAGGGGCAAGAGCAAATGATCTAGAAAGATATGATGTGGTAGCTGGATAGAGGCCCGATTGAACTTGAGGTTGAGAATAATGCAGTTATTGGTAAAACATACAGAGATATGTTTTGAGAGGTGACTTTGGTAGAGTGAAGGATAACCACAGTTCAGAAGAGGAGTCAAGAATCTGAAAGGATAAAATGTTGAAAGGATTATGTGCCTGGATATGGAAATCGCCAAGAATTATGGCAGTAATTGTTCTGGAGTTCCCACTGCTGACATCTTCAAAGAATGGGAGGAAGGTCTTGAAGGTCCTCAGATGACTGGAATAAGCAGGGATGGTGAGTAATATAGTCTGATAGCAGGAGCTGGGGAGTTTTGGAGATTCAGTTCAAGAGAAGTCTAAACAACTGCCAGGACAGTGGTAACCAAATTTTACTGTACATTAGAATAACCTGAGGAGCTTTCAAACACCCAGAATCCCAGTTCACAGCCCATACCAACTAAATCAGAATTTCTGGGGGGTAGAAACAGGATTTGAATAGTATAGGATCTCTAGATGATTTCAATATCAGCAAAGTTTGGGAACCACTGCTATAGAGCCCACTTTATATATTTTGGTGAACCATTTGGTGACAATTAAAGCAGGACAAATTAATCTTTGCTGAAGGAAAGATTTATTCTGAAACCAACTCTCTGTAATTGGGGTGCAGGAAATGAAAACAACATCGAGAACAATAACAAAAACAGCTGTTGGAAATCAACCGGAAATGGTGAGGTTATTACGATAAGCCAGTTCACGATTTGAGAATTTGAGGGGGTGCTTTAGTTTAGATGATAACTTTAATAGCCATGTGGCCTTGCTCCAGGTACTTAACTTTATTTTTAGTCTATTTTAAAAAAGCGATCAAAATATATACCTTTCAACTATTGACAGAATGTGAATGTCCACGGAGTGCCCTTAATGAATGTAAATTCTTCCAATGAATACATTTTGTACCTTCCCCACAAATGTTCATATAATGTTCCTTTGTTACATAATTTTTATATACTTTTTCATATATTTGTATACAATTTTTATGTTATATATAGTTTATACAAATAAAAAAATCACAAGACAACAAGTGATGTGCCTGGTGTGTAACAGTTTGTCAAGCTGAAGTCAGGCTCATTGCTCTTCTCTTAAAACCATTGTATGATAAAATATGACCATATCAAGTTCCTTGTCTTCTCTTGCCTTGTGAGAGGATTATGAATAATATCTTTGGAGAAAGGAGAGGGGAAATTGGTTGTTGCTTACCTTCTAGATTCATGCTGGGAAGGCTGTACTGTTGCATGGTTAAAATCACAATGTGGAGTGAGTCAGACACGGTACTGAATTTTAATTGTATTGCTTTTAATTTAACTTCTCTGAGTCTCTTGTTGGAGCTGTTGAGAGCATATATGTGCCAATTGTATAAGTTAGTAAGTGGCTCATAGTGTGTGTGTGTTCAATGAATTGTTGCTGTCACTATTTATAGCCACTTTAATTGAGGCCATTTACAGTTTTGCAAGTTAGTAATACCATTAAGAGCACTAAAAGTAGTGTGTGAAAAGATATAAACATTCCTGATATTTAAAAAATTTGGTATTTGATGATTTCTGAAAGTTTTTCTTACACTTTGTTTACTCAGGACACAAAGATTTCAAGGGAACTTATTTAATTTCCTCTGATAAGGTGTCTGGCAGAAAGTTGAAAAAAATGGAAAGGATGAATTGCTTCGTAAGTGCTCAAAGTTAAGACGTGAATATCACTATGACAGAGACCTGTCTACGGAAATGGTATTTTTAAAATGAGGTAGTGACCTATTGTCCCTTCTTACAATTTGCTGAGTGTGAATTTGCTGAAGAGTAATCACAGAGATCCAGTTGTGTTGGATTCCAAAAGCAGCCTTTCAGTGGTGATGAGCCAATGGCAACATACTGCAGTGCTCACAGGAAATCCACTGCTTTATGGATAAAAAACCCCTCCAAAAGTATCTTTAATAGCATGATATTATTTTTCAAAGAGCTATTAAACTGTCTACATGAGAAAGAGGTCTTCGCTCCAAAGGTCTATTTAGTTCCTTTCACTTTTATTTTTCTGGCGATTATATAATAAGCATATATAAATCCCGTTTGAAGATTTCAAGTCTTGTAAAGGCCCAGAAAATTTCAGTTCAATTAACCCAGTTAAGCAGTCTCTTGGCATGATTCTATAATACTTACACATTTCCCTGGGCCATAAATTAAACAGGCTTTCACAGGAATTTATATAGCTGATTTTGGGGGTGGTCTTTGACAAATTCAGCCTGAGAAGTGATATCTTCTTAGGAAAAAGGATGATTTAATGCCTTTATTTTTTTCTTAAATGAAAAAGCCTTATATTTTACCAAATTACTTGGTATATATCAATACTAGCATATTCTTGGTGGATTAATGCACTGCCATCATCAGAAAGGGGTAATGCTTGCTTGTGAAGGTCTTGTTCTGCTGAGTGTATAAAAGATGAAGAGCAGGCAGGGCTTATTTCCCTCTAAATCTAATGAAGAGTTAGTAGGAGTTTCAAACATGGCTTTGAAGGAAGACAAACTCAGCAAGATGGTCTTCACTTTAATTACAGAGTATAAACCTTTTAAAAATCTTGTATGAAAGAGTCATGAAGGGAGGAAAAAATTAAGTTACATGTTTGCTTGTTTAAAGAATGAAGAACTTACATCTATTTATTTTTTGCAGTATTCCAAGTCCTATCATTTTTAATTTATGTATTAATGGCGTGATATTTGGCAAGTTACCTTAACTTTTTGAGATGTTATTCTTTTTGGAGTTAACTATAAAGACTGAATGAAATAATGTGGATAAAATGCCTAGAACTTAATAGTCACTCAACAAGTGCTTATTCCTCATCACTAAATACAGGCCTTGTAGGACTCATCATGACTAGAAGAGCACAGGCACCTTGCTGAATCAGTTTGCTCACTTTATTTGACATATAATCTGCTCATCCCATTTCTTTTTCAAAAAGCTGTACTGAAGATGGAAAACTGAGGTCTTCTTCACTGCAGTTGGGTTTTCCCTCTATATTTCTGCTCATCTAATAGTGGAAACATTTTCTAATCTATTGTGTGCTGCATAATAGATTAAACACAAAATATTAAACAGGTAAAAATACTTAATGTTAACCCTATGCCACTAGGATACACACTGGGCTTCACCCTGGCTTCTAACTGGAACCATTGGAAGGGTTTTTAAAAAATATATAGACTTCAAAGTATATTTTTAAAGGTCCACACGTGGTTTTGTTGCTGAAAAAAAAATGGTTTAAAATGTAAACAACCTAACAGATCAAAAAGCATAAGTAACAAATCAAGGATATTATACCCCACAGGAAAATTTTTGTTATGCTTGCAAAAAGCAAATGGAGGCTGGGCGTGGTGACTCACACCTGTAATCCCAGCACTTTGGGAGGCGAGGCGGGTGGATCACCTGAGGTCAGGAGTTCAAGAACAGCCTGACTGACATGGCGAAATTCCATTTCAACTAAAAATACAAAAATTAGCCAGGCGTGGTGGCACATGCCTGTAGTCCCAGTTACTTGGGAGGCTGAGACAGGAGAACCGTTTAAACCCAGGAGGCGGAGGTTGCAGTGAGCCAAGATCACACCACTGCACTGCGGCCTGGATGACAGAGAGAGACTCCATCTCAAACAAACAAACAAAAAAACAAAAAAACAAATGGAATGTGTTTTCGATGTGTACTTGTGCCTTATCTGAAGTCCTTTTTTTTTTTTTTTTTTTCCGAGGCGGAGTCTCGCTCTGCCGCCCAGGCTGGAGTGCAGTGGCCGGATCTCAGCTCACTGCAAGCTCCGCCTCCCGGGTTCATGCCATTCTCCTGCCTCAGCCTCCCAAGTAGCTGGGACTACAGGCGCCGGCCACCTCGCCCGGCTAGTTTTTTGTATTTTTTAGTAGAGACGGGGTTTCACCGTGTTAGCCAGGATGGTCTCGATCTCCTGACCTCGTGATCCGCCCGTCTCGGCCTCCCAAAGTGCTGGGATTACAGGCTTGAGCCACCGCGCCCGGCTGAAGTCCTTTGCATGTGTGAATTTGTTTGCAGGAATCCTGCCTCTAGCAGAGCATTTTACAGACAGACACAGATTGACTCAGAGTCCTTCTGCACTGCCTCCACAGTACAGTACCGAGGGGGTGAGTTTTAAAATTCCCAAATGTAAGACATTAGACTTGCTGAATATTAAAAAAGCATATTTATATAAAATCACATGTATTGAGAACTCAGTTGTTGATAAATATTTTAAAATATGTGAAGTTTTACTTACACTTTTAAAATCCGGCGGTTATAAAAGTTAGTGTTCTCACAGTAAACTCATGACACATTTAGATTAGGATAATTTCAAGATGATTTAGTAATGGATCTATTTACATGGGTATGGGTGGGGAGTATAGGAACCACAAAGGATGGTGCAGTCATGTGGCTAGTGTCAGCAGAGCTGTTACCATCCTTTCTCCCAAAAGAACAAGAGGAAGAATTGGTTACTAGAGTGGAGAAGAAGACCTGCCTGCACACAGCCACCTTGAAAGAATTAGTGACCTTAGGTCAAGGGACACAGCCAATTCAAGGTGACCACACAGGGAGGGAGGCAGCAGTGGAATGTACACTCTGAACTCACTCTTCTGTCTCCCTCCGGTCTCCTATAATAACTCTCCATTGGCCAAACCTCAGAAGAAGTCAGAGTACAAGGAGGTGGACTGGGGCCAAGAAGGGGGAACAGAGAGAAGATATCCAGTAGAAGAGTTGAGGTGGAGAAGCGAGGTCTTGAAAAGATTAATATCTCTTGATAACACTGTTGATTTATCAAACATATACTGAGTATTTATTACTTGTCAGGTTCTATCACTTGTCATTGAGAGGACAACGATTAATAGTACCAAGTCCCTGGAACAAAGGAGCTCACACGTTACGTGACTAGAGTCACAAGCACATGCAAGAGTGAAAATTTTATGTAAGTGGAAGGTTAAACTTCCAAACAAATGACAAAAGTTTTGAAGAAGGATTTCAGTAACTGCTTTCAAAAGAGTATTTTCCTGCAAAGATTCCCTAAAGATAACAGGAAATCCACTTCCAGGAAGAACATCGAATCTGATGGGTATACAGGGAGAAAAAACAATATCAGGATGTTACATCAAGACCTGAGAGGAAGGAGTGAAGTTGACAAAAGTGTTCAGTTAAGGACATTTCTACACACAAAAAATTCAATCACATATATTTCTTTAAAAGCTATTTATAATAAATTTGTCATGTCTTTTATAGATTTATAGAAAATTTTGTAAAGGTTATGTTAGGAATTAATCATAACAAAGTGTTCCTCATCAAGCAGCCATCGTGCTTCTCCTTCCTCTCCCCTAGTCCTCTTCCTTTCTTCTCTCTCCTTCCAGATTTTCTCCAGAAACTTCCATTATTTCCTTCTATCATTGATAGTCTAGTAAAAAGCACTTTAGGAAATGTGTTTACTTTGGAAAGTTTAGTGGTTCTCAGATGTTAGCATTATCACAATTACCTACAGGATTTGTTAAAACGGATTTCCAGGGGCTGAGAATTCTATTGTTAAGTTCTCAGATGACACTGATGTTGCAAGTCTGGGTACCACACTTTGAGAACCATGGCTGTAAGTTACAATACAACACATCTCTGATGACCACTTTAATTATCAGGTGATTTCATTCCTCTACTAGTATCACAAGAGCCGGTGCAGATGAATGGTTTCAGAAAACTCCAGTAACTTTGAGAAAGAATGTATCTTTTCACAAGACTGAATTTTATCCTCTACCCTGGCCATTTTGAAAATGTTTCATCAGGACATGGCCCTTTCTTTTCCATTCCAAAAATATTTATTGAGCTCTTAGCATGTACCACACACTATTCTAAGTGCTTATAAAACAGTTAAAAAGACTAACGAATCTTTGCCCTCATACAGCTTTTATTATAACATTGAGAGACAAAATAGAAGCAAGCAAACAAAGAAAAATGATAAGTAAATATTGTGTATTGCTAGGTGATACGTATTTTGGGGAAAAAACCCCACAGAATCTGTTAAGGGGATATAGGACCACTGCAGGGGTAGATGTAGGTATAATTGAAAGTGGTGGGATTGCAATTTCAAATATGGTAGAAACGACCTTTGAGCAAAGATTGGAAGAAGGTAAGGGAGTCAGCCGTGGAGTCTGAGTAGAGGAAATAGAGTGAAGGCCCAAATGTGGGACTGAGCTTATATTAATCAAACACCAACAAGAAGGTCAAAGTGGCTGAAGCAAAACAAGCCAGCAGAAGAGTAGAAAGAGATAAGGTTATGGGAGTTGTGAGTGCACAGATTGTGGAAGGCCTTTAGGGCCATTGTAAAGAAGATTCTAAATGAGATGAGAGCAATTTTAAGTTTTTGAGCAGTTGAGTGGCATGATCTCAATCATGTATTAAAAGGATCACACTGGCTTCTGGGTTCAGAGTAGAACTGTAGGGAGCCAATAATAGAAGCCACAAGTGTTGAAAAAGATAGATACTGGTGGCTTGGACTTGGTCAGTAGTGAGAGAATGTCAGATTCTGGAAATATTTTCAAATTAGAGATAGCAGATTTATTTCTCTGGTCACACAGAAACTTAAGTATGTGTCTATGAAAACCCATTCTCAGCAGACTTGGGGCTGAGTTAGAATTTTGGTGTCGTAAAACTTAGCAGAAGATCCCTTGAAAGATGTACGATTTCTTCTGATATTTTAGTCTTCGATACATCAGTCTTGCCTTGAAGTAGGGACAAAAGTACTGACAACAGAGATTTTTAATACACTGGTTAAGATCTTTCTCCTCTGGAATCTGTTTCATAGTACTTAAGCACATATTTAATAATACCAATTACTTAAATGAAGACATGGCCCTTTTTTGATTAGGACTTACATAAAACCAAATCATAACATATTCCTTGATTTAATTAGTTCTATGAGAATCAAGGTAAGATAGTGATAACCTAGAGATCATTACATGATTTTTAATATTAGTCTGACACTTGATGGTACTGACTAATATTTGATATAACTCTTATGTGTATTTTACCGTTTAGAAAAATACCTTGAAAGCAAGTGTTGAACATTAATTAGCTAGCAAAAGCCACCAAAAATGTCTCTCAGTGTTCAGGTTACTCTTGGATTTATTGTATTTTATTTCGGAAGTATTTAAACATTTCTAGCGTATGTTAGCATACTTTCTTGTCCTGGAAAACATAAAAAATTAGTGGAAGAAACAAACATATATATAAAAGAAAGTGAACAAAGGGCAGAAAGGGAAAACATTGTATTTTTGGTGGAGTATGGAAACAGCTGGCATCAGAGTGCGAAGCTCAACATTAATTCTTTATGTTGTGCAATATTTAAGTCTTTGGTTGATGGCAAGTGTTTGGGATGTAAGGGTTGAACAGATGGAGGAGCATGGACCCCAAGATAAGGTGAGTTCTAAGAGCCTGTATCAGCTACTAGTAAGACTGTCTACAGGTAAGAGAATATCTGTCAAAAATAGCTTAAATAAGTAAAGAGTTCTAGGCAAACCCCATTTTATTGCACTCTGCTTTATTGAGCTTCATAGATATTGTTTTTGTTTTCAAATTGAAGTTTGTGACAACCCTGCATCAAACAAGTCAACCGGTGCCATTTTCCTGAAAGCAGGTGCTCTCTTTGTCTCTGGGCCACATTGTGGCAATTCTCACAACATTTCAAACTTTTTCATTATTAATATATTTGTTATGGTGGTCTGTGATCAGTGATACTTGATGTCACTATTGTAATTGTCTTGAAGTGTCACGAACTGCACCCATAAAAGACAGTGACTCTTGTTAGGGGCTAGTGCAGCTGATGACTTTAATTTCAAGTCAATGCTGATTGGCTGTTCTGAAAATTCTTTAAGAATTATGCTAAATGGACTCGGCGCAGTGGCTGACGCCTGTAATCTAACACTTTGGGAGGCTGAGGCAGGTGGATGACCTGAGGTCAGGAGTTTGAGACCAGCCTGGCCAATGTGGTGAAACATCGTCTCTACAAAAAATACAAAAATTAGCCGGGTGTGGTGGTGGGTGCTCATTGACACCACACCTGATCACCCAAGAACTCTGATGAAGATGTACAAAGAGATGGATGTTGTTTTCATTCCTGCTAACACAACATCCATTCTGAAGTCCATGGATCCAGGAATCATTCTGGCTTGCTGGTTTCTGGTTGTATTACTTAAGAAATGCACTTTGTAAGGTTATCACTGCCATAAATAGTGATTTCTCTGATGGAGTTGGGCAAAGTAAAGGAAAAATCTTCTGAAAAATATTCACCATTCTAGATGTCATTAAAAACATTCATGCTTCATGGGAACAAGTCAAAATATCAACATTAATCTGAGTTTGGAAGAAGTTGATTCCAACCCTAATGGATGACTTTGAGAGGTTCAAGACTTCAGTGGAGGAAGTCACTGTAGGTGACTTAGGTGGAAATAGAAAAATAACTAGAATTAGCAGTGGAGCCTGAAGATGTGATGAAATTGCTACAATCTCATTATAAAACTTGAATAGACGAGGAGTTGTCTCAAATGGATAAGCAAAGAAAGTGGTTTCTTCAGATAACATCTGCTCTTGATGAAGACAATGTGAACGTTGTTGAAATGACAACAAAGGATTTAGAAGATTAAATAAACCGAGTTGACAAAGCAGTGGTGGGGTTTGAGAGGATTGCCTCTAATTTTGAAAGAAGTTCTAGGCTGGTTTCAGTGATTCATGTCTAATCCGAGCACTTTGGGAGGCTGGGGCAGGATGATCCCTTGAGGCCAGGCATTGGAGATTAGCCTGGGCAACATAGTGAGACCCTATTGCTATTAAATCAAACAGTACCCCATGCTATAGGGAAATCTTTCATGAAAGGAAGAATCAATCAATATGGCAAACTTCATTGCTGTCTTATTTTGTGAAATTGCCACAACCACCCCAACCTTCAGCAACTACCACCTTGATCAGTCAGCAGCTGTCAACATCAAGGTAAGACCCTCAGCAAGCAAAAAGATTATGACTTTCTGGAAGCTTAGATGATCATTAGCAATAAAGTATTTAAAATTAAGGTATATACACTGTTTATTTAGACATAATGCTATTGCACACTTAGTAGACTACAGTGTAGTGTAAATGTAACTTTTGTAGGTACTAGGCATCCAAAAAATGTGTAACTGGCTGTATTGCAATACTCAGTCTATTGCAGTGGTTTGGAAGGGAACGTGTGATATCTCCAAGGTATGCCTATATTTTCTTTTTGTAATAAGATGTCTGAGGGTAGGCGGTCTGCTGTGGGTTCAGCAGTTCAAATTCACTGCCAAGATCTCTTTGATTTTCCTTAAGGCTTTAAGATGGCACCTGCAGTTCTACCAGCTTCTTGTCTACATTTGAGAAAGGAATAAAGGAGGGAATATTCTGGTCCAACTTGTCCCATTTATTAAGTAAACATAGCCTTTCCCAGATTTTCTTTCAGCCTCTTATTTAAATATTATTAGTCATGTGTCACATAGTCAGCTCTAACTGGAAGGGATGATAAGAAAAGTATTTAGCTAGGTACATTCCTATCTCAAATAAAATCAGGCGCTTTTTTTTTTTTCCCAAGAGGGAAGGGAGACATAGAAGAGTGTTTGCCCCAGGGGGCCCCTTGGTAAGCTGTTTAATATTGTCAAGTGGACACTACCAGCCCCTGCCTGATCCTGCTCTCCCATCAGGATTAATACTTGGGAATGTGGAGAATATAACAAAAATCTCAAGCTCTCATATCCTACAGTTTAATTCCGTATCCTACAGTTTAAGCTCCACAGTTTAATCTTGCTTTGGGAACTTAAGCTATGTAACTCTGAACACATTATTTGACATATCTGAGCTTTAATTTTCGTAAAACAGGGATAATAAGATTACCTTCTTTCCCAGGTGACTGGTGATTTTAAAAGAGACACTGTACGTGGCCCCCTTCCTTCAGGGTCTAGCATAGAGTGAACGTTCAATAAATTAGAGACTTAGAGTTTTCGTTGCTGAGATCTGTCCCAGGGAAGGGAAGGAATAGATGTCTGCAGAACGGCTACAGGAAAGGATCATGGTGAGATGCAGGAATAAATGACGGGCTAACCCACAGCTCGTTACAGCCTCTCAAATTATTATAGTTGTATATATTAGCAAATTCTTTCCAGTCTACTTTTAACCTGGGCACTGTTCACACTACTCAATTTTAGAGACTTGAGTGTTTATGTGAGCCAATGTAAATGAACTATAATTCATGAAATGTACGCAGAAGACATACACGTTTGTAACATGCATGCCATAAACTGTTGAGGCTTTCTCTGAATTGCATTCTCTTCCTTGTGAAATACAGAAGGTGAGTTTCTAGGTAATTATCAACAATTTTCTCCTTATTCCAATTCAATTAACTTAATTGACTGCTTTATGACAGTTGCTTGATAATATGAAAAATAATAAAAATAAATGCTATATTTGTCCTTATATTTGTCCAGTGTAGACTAACTGATTTGTACCAATTGCCATTTTAAACTGGCAGTGCCATTACTGTGGACTCTGTAGAGCTGGTCATGTAAAGAGATGTAAGTTGCGGTACCTGCAGCCACACCTGAGGCTGAAATGAAGTTCCTGGCAGGAATGCACTGCGTTAGAGCCCATGGTCTGGGAGAGACCTCAGGAGCTGCCTCTTAGAGTTGCTGGGCGTGGGGAGTTCATTGCTGAGCCAAGGATTTAGTAACTGAAGAGAACAACGTCAAAGTTGTGTTGAATGGGCAGGACAGGACCAAGGGATTAGATGCCCCATCCCAAGTAAATGCCACAGTGGCCTTGAGTGGTCATGGTGGCGTCTGGTGTTGCAGAACCAGATCACCTCTCTGGAAGATGCATCTGCTCCTCTGTTGTTTGTTGAGTGTCCCATCATCAAAAGAAGAAAAGAATGACTCTCCTCCTCTTGTCATTCCTGGAAACTCACCTTGCTTAGCCCAACACAATTTTCCTTTTCATTGAAGAAATATTGGAGATACTTGTTCTATACCAGGCACTGTTCTAGGAAACTTGAACTTGCTCTTCCCTCTTCTTGGCATGTTTGTTCCATGGACATATGCATGGATTGCTAGTTTAAGATTTTGCTGCTTGAAATATTTGATTTCAATATGATATTCACAGTGAGGTCTTTTCTGGTCTAGATCTTAAGAGTTGCATCCTTCATTTATCCAGCTCATTCCTTCCCCCTTTCCTACTTTGTATTCCATACCTCACACCACCTTTGAGTATATTAGGAGACTTACTCACTTGCGTGTTTATTTTCTGTGTTCCCTGAATAGAAGGTAAGCATAATAAAAGTTTTTGTTGTCTTATTTGTTTTTATTGTTTTACCTACTCTGTTTCTTTTGTATTTCCAGTGTCTATGAATCCCTGGCACATAATAAGTTTCCAAGAAGTATTTGTGGAATGAAATAAATAGAATCTAGACAAATCCCCTTGTAATCTACATTAACTCCAGTATTAAACAGCCTGGGCAGGGATTATTCTGTGTGTCTGGATGATGTGTACCCTACTTTGACCTTAGTTTTGATACTAAGGTCATTGGTAAGTAAAACCAGCTAAGCAGCACCTTTTATAGAATGTGATCTTGCTAAGATCTTATTCTAACTATATGTAGGTATCTGTATTACATTCTCTGGACACATGCATGGGTCTTCTTGGTTGGACATCCTAATGTTATCTAGGTAAGCATGACTTCACACTCATGGGTTTCAACAATTCACTCTCTTTTTTTTTTTTTTTTTTTTGAGATGGAGTCTAGCTCTGTCACCCAGGCTGGAGTGCAGTGGCTGGATGTCAGCTCACTGCAAGCTCCACCTCCCGGGTTCACGGCATTCTCCTGCCTCAGCCTCCCGAGTAGTTGGGACTACAGGCACCCGCCACCTCGCCCGGCTAGATTTTTTTTTTGTATTTTTTAGTAGAGACAGGGTTTCACTATGTTAGCCAGGATGGTCTCGATCTCCTGACCTCGTGATCTGCCCGTCTCAGCTTCCCAAAGTGCTGGGATTACAGGCTTGAGCCACCGCACCCAGCAACAACTCACTTTAAAAGCACTAACCTTAAACTTGCATCCACTCCTGTTAAACAGCTATGAACTTTATATAGAATTGCTCTTAAATGAAAGAATTATGTCTCTTGGAGATTTCTCCCCTAATTCTTAACGTTTTATTTCTCCAAAAACATAAACGAAGCAAATACTGTCCTTTCCTTGGGGTTTTACTGTAGATAATTCTGTTTCTTTTAGCTCTGGTTTTATTATATTTTTCTAGCAAGATAAACTCATACATGCAGAAACATCATTATATTGTTATTTAAATAATAGATACTTGCTCACTGTTATTTTTACCAAGGCCACCTGTTTTATAGATTTCCCATATTTAATTCTTACAAAACTCTGTGTATTACCCATGTTTTAGGTAACAGAACAAAGGTCTGGAGTTGTTATGTTAGTCAAAGCCTAAAAACCACCACCTAAAACCACCTAATTTTCACAGTGGGGTAACACAGAATATTTATGAATTAAACCCTAGCATAGGTTTTTAATCTCAAAGCTGACTATTGTTTAATACTTTTAGCACTCTTTGGAAGGGTGACAACAATAACAATATTTGAGGTTTCTTGAGCTTGGGTGACATTTATACCCATATGATTGCATATAAAAATGTGCCCTTAGATAAAAAACAGAAAATTAATCTAACTGGCTTACTCTTTTTATTTATTAAAAGACCAGTGATCATGAAGGCAAGCAAGAATGAAAAATGGATGATAGTAAACACATGCACACAAAGAAGGTACGAACATTAAGCGTAATTTGCTTTTCATAAGATCAGCATGCAATAAAATGTTCTATAAACGCTGCTGCAAAAAGTACTTATTCCCGTGATTGTTAAATGTCACAAATCTGCTTTTTAAAATTCAGTCAGGTAGCTAATTCTGGGACTAGATTAATAACATGCATTGACAATCTTTATGATGATTATTTCTGGCATCTCTTAATTTTTTATTGCTGAGAAAGTAAATCAACACCCAAATTCATGCCTGTGAAATTCACACAATTTTCTTAGCTCTTATGATTTATGATGTGGTTGTTTGTGCGTCTGGCTTAAGCTGTGAGTTCAATGGCTACAGTCCTATTCTCTTCATGTGTTGCCTAATGCTAAGCATACTGTTGGCTCTCAGCAAATAATAAATTATTTCAGTCATAACCCGTAACATTCTTGTCTAGACAGTCTTCCATATGGTGCAATTATTCTTGTTTCCATGTTTTCATCAATAATAGCAGAATGAATTTTGAGGTTTACATGCAGATTTTTTTAAAATCGCACCTTCTCAAAATAACTAGTATGAACTATTTTGGAAGCCATATTTTACAAGAAAACATTTTTGAAAATGCTCTAATTAGTTTGGAAGGTTTAAAGAGTCCTTTTCATACCAACTAGATTTTACCAAATAGAGATTTTATGGTGTAGGTATCTGAAGATAAGCGTTTGCTATTTCTCTCCTTTTTGGCTCTGCTTAATGATTAATGCCTGGACTACCCCTACATAACGAATTCTCCATTATGTAAACAAGAATTCAGTTTTCATTAAAGGTCACACAAATCAGTTTTGTGTAATGTTAGAATTCAGAATTATGGATTCATATTTCCTAAGGTGAGGAGCTCTGCTACCAGTAATTTATTTATTATTCCTATATGTTGAAGTATATTTAAGAAGATGTAACAATAAGTATATATAAGATGTAACAATATTGTTCATTAAAAGACAGATCTGAGCCTGTCGAACAAGACCTGGTAACTTCAAGAGGAACAGGATTATGCATGCTATATATAGTATGTTGTCATCTGCTTAAAGATGACCCAAAACAGCAAAAATACTGTTTATTAGAACCCAATCGATGCCCTCAGTTATCTTTTGTATGTCTACCTCTGTTTTACTTTCATATCTCCTTGTCTTTTAGAAAGGGACAATATGGCTTTGAAAATGGAAATATACGGAAAATGTTTGAAACTAATGCTGTGAAATACATTCTGATGAATTCAGCTCTTGGGAAAACCTTGCTAGCATTCCCTGGTAGCTCTCATTGCTTATAAAAGTCATTTTCAATGAAATATAGCCTGAATCCCCAATATATAAAATGGATAAAATGATATCCGTCTACTAGAAGAGAAATGTCCTGGATCTTCATCTATTTGTCTCTCTTTGGATTCTGCAGGGGTGCTTGAAAATCCACTGGGTTCTTTTGAAAACAATCAGCCTATTGAATGAAATCTTGATTATTTTATTATCTGGTCCATACCAATCTAAATAACCTAATTTTCTACTTTTCCTTTTTTTTCATGCTTCAGCAACATGAATATTGTAATTTCTAGTATCCACTTTTTTTTTTTTTTTTGCGTGTTGTAAGTCAATCGCATAAGTTATTCTTGTAGACTAGAATGCCTGGTCCTTTTGATGCTTCTCTCTCTCCTAGCTCTTTGATGCACCTCTCTGAAGTTTTCCCCAATTTTCCTAACAATACTTAGAAGCAACTACATCTAGTTCCAGAATATCTTATATAAATGTTGTGCATTTCAGCAGTTATGGGACAGTTCTGTAATTGTGGATTGCATAAATGTCCACCTCTAAAGTATAACCTCCTTCAAGTTAGATTTGTATCTTTTCATCTTTCTCCCTCTGTGCTTGTCTTTCTGTAAGTGATCACTGAATACATATTTAGTAAGCAAATTAACTCAACATTTATTGACATGATTTTAAATCTACTGTTAATTTTCTATGGTTACAACTTGTACCTATAATTGTGTTTCATTCTTGGGAACTTGGCTCCTGCTGAAAACATTGTAATGAAATTTAATGTGAAAAGAAAATCATCTAGTATCGTACTGAGTGGAAGCTACTATGATAGTGGGGTATGGGTTGAAGAATCCCTAATTCCAACTACCTACAGTTAAAATTTTGAAAGTAAATGTATCGGGGAGGGAAAAATCGTTTTGGTGCTTCCTTGCTCACTTGGCTCTGGAAGCCAGTTCCTTTAATTCACTTAGTAAAATTTTCTCCTGCTTTAACATGAGACACTTGATTTGAAATTCAGCAGAGGACAAAAAATGATAAACAACCAAGAAAGGTCATGTGAGGATAGTAAATTTGGCTGTCTACTCTGTCCTCTTCTGGAGTTTGATCAATATCTGTAGGTAAAAATAACCCTCATTAGGTTCTTGAAATGTTTATGAGCTAGTTTCAAGTTTTCTGCTTTCCTAACTTTCTGGCACTATAACTTTCTATAATTATCTAATGGCAGTTTTAGAAAATCGGATATGGGTTTTTTTTTTAAAAAAGACTTATTTGGGCATCATATAAATACTGGAACTTTCATGATATTTATCTTCACATGCATATAAATGAATATTGATCCCATTCCACACTCATTTAGGGACTATTGAATTTTGGTTGTACATTTAGTCTGCTGATTTTCTTCCACGTTCCTTCCTTGATGCCAGAAAACTCCTACTTGGCTCCAGTAATTCCAGAGTATTCCAACAGCTTCTTAAGACTGATAAATGTCACAGACAAAGACTATAAAGGTTAAGAGGGAGAACAATTAATAAATTATAACTAATATATTGCAATGAGTGTTTATTATATGAGTTAAACCCACTAATTTTGTGGAGTATTTTTACCTAAACTTTTTAAGACTTATTACTGTGTCAAGACTTCTACAGGATGTTTAACCCCTAGTAAATTAATTAATTTAGAATTGTACTAAAATAAAACACAAAACACCTGAGATCACAATTAATTTCTATATAGTGTCCAAATGTGTTACCATATATGATCTTACAGTAATCCTGGTGGTATGACTATTATTTCTGTTCTATAGATAACACTTCTAAAAATATGCTTAAATTTAAAAAATTTTATCCTTAGAAAGGTGAAATTGATTAATTAACACTGGGTTTTTGTAAGAGATTTTAGAATCTGTGGTTTTATTCAAATTGAGATATTCTTAGTTATTATCTCTTTAAATATTACTTTTGACCATTTTCTCTCTTTGCTGTCTCTCTGAGACTCCATGTCTTGTTACTTATTAGATTCTTATTCTATCCTCTGTGTCTTTACCTTCTCTTCTAGGTTTTCCACCCTTTTGTTTGTGGTTTCATTACGGATTTTTTCTTCTGATCTCTCCTTCAATTCAGTAATTCTCTCCTCACCACTGTTTACTTGCTGCTATACCCTTTCATCATGTTATCCACTGAGTTCTAATCTGTGATTATATATTTCCATTTCCAATATATTTTTGAAATTTTTGTCATTTTCTTGAACATAATGACTATTGTTATTTTAAAGTGCCTCTCTACTAACTCTGCTGTGTGGAGTTTTTGTGGGTTCATCTCTACTGTCTGTTGTTCCTGCTGATTAGTGCATGTCATTTTATCTACTGCTATGTCTGATTACTATATTGTATGTCAGACCTTGCATTATAAACTGCATATTTTTTCCCAAAATTCATGTGGTGAAACTGTAATCCATAATGGATGATATTAAATGGTGGGCCTTTAGGAGGTAATTAGGTCATAAGAAGGGAGCCCAAACTGACTGAGATACTTTGTATTTGTAAATTACTTATAGAAATAACTGGAGGTCTAGGATGAAATTATTTTACTCCGGAAAGGACTTACTTTTATTTCTGGTAGATGACTAGGGTTACCAGCAATGTAGGATTATATTTGTTTAATTTGAAATATTGAAAATATTGTAACAGTACCATGCTGTTTTGGTTACTGTAACTCTGTAGTACAGTTTGAAGTCAGTTAGCCTGATACCACTAGTTTTGTTCTTTTTGCTTAAGAGTATCTTGACTATTCAAGATCTTTTTTGTTTCATGTGAATTTTAAAATAGCTTTCTTCTAGTTTTGTAAAGAACCCAAATGGTAGTTTAATAGGCATAGCATTTAATCTATAAATTGCTTTGGGCAATATGGCCATTTTATGATATTGATTCTCTCTATCCATGAACATGGAATGTTTTTCAATTTGTTTGTGTCATCTCTGATTTCACTGAGCAGTGTTTTGTAGTTGTCCTTATAGAGATACTTCGCCTCTTTAGCTAGCTGTATTCCTAGGCATTTTATTCTTTTTGTGGCAGTTGTGAATGGGATTATGTTGTTTTTGGGCTGAGACTATGGTGTTTGCTAGATACAGGATCATGTCGCCTGTGAACAAGAATAGTTTGACTTTCTCTCTTCCTATTTGGATGCCCTTTATTTCTTTCTCTTGCCTGATTGCTGTGGTCAGGACTTCCAGTGGTACACTGAATGGGAGTGGTGAGAGAGGGCATCTTTGTCTTATGCTGGTTTTCAAGGGAAATGCTTCCAGCTTTTGCCCATTCGGTATGATGTTGGCTGTTGGTTTGTCATAGAGGTGGCTCTTATTATTTTGAGGTATGTCCCTTCAATACTTAGTTTATTGAGGGTTTCACCATGAAGGGGTGTTGAATTTTAGCAAAAGCCTTCTCTGTATCTATTGAGATAATCATGTGGTTTTTGTCTTTAGTTCTGTTTATGTGCTGAATCACATTTATTGATTTGTGTATGTTGACCCAATTTTGCATCTCAGGGATAAAGCCTACTTTATTGTGGTAGGTAAGCTTTTTGATGTACTGCTGGATTCAGTTTGCCAGTATTTTGTTGAGGATTTTCGCATTGATGTTCATCAAGGATATTGGCCTGCAGTTTTCATTTTTTGTTGCACCTGTGAGATTTTGGTGTCAAGATGTTGCTGGCTTCATAGAATGAGTTAGGCAGGAGTCCCTCCTACTCAATTTTTTGGAATAGTTTCAATACAAATGGTAGGGACTAGCTCTTCTTTGTACATCTAGTAGAATTCAGTTGTGAATCTGTCTGGTACAAAATTAGACACATAGACCAATGGAACAGAATAGAGAACTCAGAAATAAAGCCACATGCTTACAACTGTCTGATCTTTGACAAACCTAAGAAAAACGAGAAATGGGGAAAGGATTCCCTATTCAATAAATGGTGCTGGGATAACTGGCTAGTCATATGCAGAAGACTGAAACTGTACCCCTTCCTTACACCATACACAAAAATTAACTAAAGATGGATAAAAGAATTATATGTAAAACCCCAAACTATAAAATCCCTGGAAGACAACATAGGATACCATTCAGGACATAGGAACAGGCAAAGATTTCATGTCAAAGACCCCCAAAACAATTGCAACAAAATAAGAAATTGACAAATGGAATCCAATTAAACTACAGAGTTTCTGCATAGCAAAATAAACTATCAAGCAAGTGAACAGAAAACCTATAGAATGGAAAAAAATTGCAAACCATACATCTGATGAGAGTCTAATATCTGGCATGTATAAGGAACTTAACAAATTTATGAGAAGAAACAGACAACCTCATTAAAAAGCGGGGAAAGGACATGAAGAGACACATCTCAAAAAAAGACATACATGCGGCCAACAATCATATGAAAAAAAGCTCAACATCACTGATCATTAGAGAAACGCAAATCAAAAGCACAATGAGAAACCTTCTCACACCAGTTAAAATGACTGTTATTAAAAAGTAAAAAAAAAAAAAAAAATAGCAGATGCTGTCCAAGTTGTGGAGAAAAACGAAGGATTATACACTATTGGTGTGAGTGTAAATTAGTTCAACCATGGGGGAGACAGTGTGGCAATTTCTCAAAGACCTAAAAACAGAAAAACCATTTGACCCAGCAATCGCATTACTGGGTATATACCCAAAGGAATGTAAATCATTCTATTACTAAGACATATGCCCATTTTTGTCCATTGCAGCATTATTCACAATAGCAAAGACATGGAATCAACCTAGATGTCCATCAACAACAGACTTCATAAAGAAAATGTTGTACATATACACCACGGAATATGATGCGGCCATAAAAAAGAATGAGATCATTTCCTTTGCAAGGACATGGATGGAGCTGGAGGCCATTATTCTTAGCAAACTGACACAAGAACAGAAAACCGAATACTGCATGTTTCCACTTATAAATGGAGCTAACTGATGAGAACACGTGGATACATACAGGTGAACAACAAAAAATAGGACCCTTTTGAGGGTGGGGGATGGGAGGAGGGAGAGGATCGGAAAAATAACTAAGGGGTACTAGGCTTAATACCTGGGCAACAAAATAATCCGTACAACAAACCTCCATGACACTATCTTATCTTCATAACAAACCTGCACATGTACCCCTGAACTTCATATAAAAGTCAACAAAAAAAGAGACAAAATATTGGTAGCTAAGCTACCATCTCTAGGAGAGTCTATTTTTGGTTCATCCTTACTCCCAAAATGTTCACATAAATCCTGTTCTTTTCAGCAGGCTCCGGAGTTAATTATCTGAACCCTTATCTCCCAGAGGCTACTAAGAGTGCACTTAATTTGGGAGCCCCTGGATAGAGTTGGTGAATTTCTCCCAGGAGAAAAGTGCCTCCAAATTCTAGCTCACCTCCTTAAGCTTCCATCTTTCCATGGATCTTGTCTCATAATTCTTTACTATTTTATTAGTTCTCTGACGCTTTTAAGCAGAATTAAAAAATACTTTACCAGACTTCCTATTGCCTTCAGCAGGAGGATAGTTCTGAGTTATTTAGTCTGCTATTACCCGGAAGAAGGAAACTTTAGTTATTTCTCTACATATGTGTTTATCTGGGCTACTTCATAGTAAAACCTGGGAAAAAAAGTTTCTTAGTTTTAGATGCATACACATACTTATTTTCAAAAATGTTTTTATAGATAGGTTGTTAGAATCTGAAATGCAGTTTTCTATAAAAAGACCTATATACCGGCTGGGCGCAGTGGCTCAGGCCTGTAAACCTAGCACTTCCAGAGGTTGAAGTGGGCAGATCACGAGGTCGGGAGATTGAGACAATCCTGGCTAACATGGTGAAATCCTGTCTCTACTGAAAATACAAAAACAAAACAAAACAAAAAAACAAAACAAAACCCAGCATGGTGGCGGGTGCCTGTAGTCCCAGCTACTCGGGAGGCTGAGGTAGGAGAATGGCGTGAACCCAGGAGGTGGAGCTTGCGGTGAGCTGAGATCACACCACTGCACTCCAGCCTGGGCGACAGAGCAAGACTCCATCTCCAAAAACAAACAAACAAGCAAGCAAACAAACAGACTTATATACCAATTAGATACTCAGGCAATTAGATTTAGAAATCTATTTTCTCCACGTCTTAGGTTTGGTTCCCTAGAACAGAGCCTGATACTAAGATTTTTTTTTTGCAAGTTGTTTATTGAGGGAGTGCTGACATGAGAAAAAGCTGTGAAAAACTAGGGACAGCAGGACAGGGCAGCAGGGAAAGCCAAACGAAAATAGGCTTCAGCTAAAGTCTGGCTTCACCCATCACATGGAAAGCTCTAGAGCATAAAATGTACCACAGTATTGTCCCCAATTGAGGCAAAGGGGTTGAGTTTTTGTAGCCCTGAATTATTAAGTCATCAACCACAAGCTACACTTATAACTTCGCAGGTTT
>NW_012112030.1:17663509-17664734 GCF_000951035.1 Colobus angolensis palliatus
CCCTCCCTCCCTTCTCCTTCTATGTCCAGAATTGGTGGGTTCTTGGTCTCACTGACTTCAAGAATGAAGCCACAGACCCTCACGGTGAGTGTTACAGCTCTTAAAGATGGTGTGTCCGGAGTTTGTTCGTTCAGACGTTCAGATGTGTCTGGAGCTTCTTCCTTCTGGTGGGTTTGTGGTCTCCCTGTCAGGAGTGAAGCTGCAGACCTTCACAGTGAGTATTACAGCTCTTAAAGACAGCGTGTCTGGAGTTGTTCATTCTTTCCGGTGGGTTCATAGTCTCGCTGGCTTCAGGAGTGAAGCTGCAGACCTTCACGGTGAGTGCTACAGCTCATAAAGGCAGCGTGGACCCCAAGTGTGAGCAGCAGCAAGATTTATTGCAAAGAGTGAAAGAACAAAGCTTCCACAGTGTTGAAAGGGACCCAAAGGGGCTGCCCTTGGCTGGCTTGGGCAGTCTGCTTTTATTCCCTTATCTGGCCCCACCCACATCCTGCTTATTGGTCCATTTTATAGAGATCTGATTGATCTATTTTACAGAGAGCTGATTGATCCATTTTGACAGTGCTTATTGGTGCGTTTACAATCCTTGGGGTAGACACAGAGTCACAGAATGCTAGTTAGCTAGACACAGAGTTAGCTAGATACAGAGTACCAGCTGGTGTATTTACAAACCCCGAACTAGACACAGAGTGCTGATTGGTGCGTTTACAATCCTGAGCTAGACACTGAGTCACAGAGTGCTAGTTCTCCAAGTCTCCACTAGGTTAGCTAGATACAGAGTACCAATTGGTGTATTCACAAACCTTGAGCTAGACACAGAGTGCTGACTGGTGTATTTACAAACCCTAAGCTAGACACAGAGTGCTGATTGGTGCACATACTACCCTGTGGCTAGATATAAAAGTTCTCCAAGTCTCCATCCGCTTCAGGAGCCCAGCTGGCTTCACCCAGTGGATCATGCACCGGGGCTGCAGGCGGAGCTGCCCACCAGTCCCCAGCCGCGCCTGCGCGCCTGAGCCCTTGGGCTGTGGATGGGACCAGGCGCCACGGAGCAGTGGGCGGTGCCTGTCGGGGAGGCTTGGGCGGCCCGGGAGCCCTCCGCAGGTGGGGAGCTCAGACCTAGCAGGCTGCAGGTCCGGAGCCTTGCCCTGCGTGGAGGCAGCTAAACCCCGCAAGAATTTGAGTGCAGCGCCGGCGGGCCAGCAGTGCTGGGGGACCTGGCACT
>NW_012112030.1:17664935-17674663 GCF_000951035.1 Colobus angolensis palliatus
CGAGCCCGCGCCAGCGCCTGCGGGAACTTGCACTGGCTTGCGAGCACCCCTCGCAGCCCCGGTTCCCACCCGAGTCTCTCCCTCCGCGCCTCTCCGCAAGTAGAGGGAGGCGGCTCTGGCCTCAGCCAGCCCAGAGAGGGGCTCCCATGGTGCCGTGGCGGGCGGAAGGGCTCCTGAAGCACCGCCAGAGTGGACACGGAGGCCAAGGAGGTACTGAGAGTGACGGCTGCTAGCACATTGTCTCCTCTCACTTCCCTCCCCCCCTCTCTCCCTTTCTTCCTTCCTTCTTGAGGGAGTCTAGCTCTGTCTTCCAGCAGTGGCCCAATCCTGGCTCACTGCAATCTCCCCCTCCTGGGTTCAAGCGATTCTCCTGCCTCAGCCTCCCAAGTATCCGGGATTACAGGCGCCCACCACCATGCCCGGCTAATTTTTTTATTTTAGTAGAGACGGGGTTTCGCCATGCTGGTCAGCCATTTTTATACAAGGCAATTCCTGTCAGCTCACAGCAGTTCTAGGAGGAAAGTGGAGCTGTGTCCTTTTCGCAGCCAGCTCACAGTAGGTGGGTGCCCCCTCTCAGTAAAGGGGACCTAGGCAGGGCATCAACAGCAATCGTCTACATCCCGTAAGCCATCTAATGTATAAGGCAGTATTTTTAATACTATGGAATTTCATTTCCAAGAGTGGTAGTGTTTGTTTGAGAATATGCATTTAGATATTATACTTGGAATACCTTTTTCTCTCTGCTGAGGTCTGAGTAACTCTCCCAGACTTCCCACAACTGCCAGACAGAGAAATAGGGATTGCTTCAGAAATAAATCACAGTTGCAGCTCCAGTAGCCTGACAGAGACAGTGTCCTAGATGGAGGTAGTAGAAAGGTGAGACTCTTTAGGGAGCCAGAGAATAATGAGTTGTAGGCTGTTTGTGAGGAGTTAGTCAGAACTGTTCTTATAATTTCTCATTTTCTGGTTACCTTCTGTCATCTCCCTGCCACCCCCAAGTTGTCTTTTCTGCTTTCCATGTTTCTACCTATGTCTTCCTCACAGAATGTCTTCCTGGCCTTCTATGGAACAGAAGATTAATTACTTTCCTTCCTTTTTCTTCTCCTTAAGTAAAAATACAAATCTTTTGAGGTTTATCTCAGATGAACATTCTCCTTTTTCCTTTAGATCATGTGTTAGGAAAACAAAATAAAACTAAGCTGCAAAGAAAAAGTTACATTTGTATGGTAAAATGTGCACAGATTTGGAGTTATACAGATCTAGCTTCAAATCTATTTTGGCTCTATTAATTGCTACCTGTATTCTGAATAATAATTAGAACTATTATTAATATTAGAATGTGTAGATACTGAGAGAAAGGTCATGGAGGATCTACAAAGAGAAAAAAGTATATTCAATATTTTAAAAATTCTACTCAGTATAACTTTATGAAATTGTCCTTTTCTTCATGGTAAAAAACAACACAATTTACTAGCTTACCATTTTTAAGCATACAGTTTAGTAGTGTTAAGTATAATTACATTGTTGTGAAACAGATCTTCAGGACTTTTTTATCTTATAAAACTGAAACTCCATACCTGTCGAAAAACAACTGCTCCTTTCCCTGTCCCGCCAAGCCTAGTAACAATTATTCTACTGTTTCCATGAATTTGACTAGGGGTATCATATAGTATTTGTGTTTTTATGACTGGATTATTTCTCTTAGCATAATATTCTCAAGACTTACCAATGTTGTAGTGTGTGTATCAGAATTTCCTTTATTCCACTGTGTGTATGTACCACATTTCATTTATCCATTTGTCCTTTGACGGACATTTACATTTCTTCTGCCTCTCAGCTATTGTGGATAATGCTGTATGAACATGGGTGTGCAAATATCTCTTCAGAACTCTGCTTTCAATTATTTTAGATGTATGGTTAGAAGTTGAACTGCTGGATAATATGGTCGTTCTACTTTTAATTTTTTGAGGGATCTCCATATTGTTTTTCATAGCAGTTGGAATATTTTACGATCCTACCAACAGTGCACAGGGTTTCAATTTCTCGACATTCTCACCAATGCTTGTTATTTTCTGTTGTTCTGATAGTAGCCACCTTAATGGGTATGAGTTAGTATCTCATTGTGATTTTAATTTGCATTTCCCTAGTGATTAATGGTGTTGACCATCTTCTCAAATGCTTGTTGACCATTTGTATATATATCATCTTTGGAGATAAATAGATATTTGAATGTCTCTTCGAATCCATTGCCAATTTTAAAAATTGGGTTATTTGATTTTGTTGTTGTTGTGTTGTAAGAGTTTTTATGTATTCTGGATATCAACTCCTTATCAGATACATGATTTGAAAATATTGTCTCCCATGCTGTAGGTTGCCCTTTCACTCTGTTGATTGTGTCCTTTGATGCACAAAAGGTTTAAAGTTTGATGTAGTGCCATTTGTTTATTTTTGCTTTTGCTGCCTGTTCTTTAGGTTTCATACCTAAGAAAACATTGCAAAGTCCAATGTCATAAAGGTTTTTCCATGTATTTTCTTCTAGGGACTTAGGAGTCTGGGGGTCTTACATTTTGATTTTTTATTCATTTTGAGTTAATTTTTGTATATAGTAGAAGACACAGGGCAGCATTCTTTTGCATGTGAATATCTGTTTTTTTCTAGCACTATTTGTTGAGTGGTGGTGTTTTTCCTCATTGAGTGGTTCTGACATCCTTGTTGAACATTGTTTGATGATATAAATGAGAGTTTGTTTCTGGGTTGTCTATTCTATTCCACTGGTTTATATTTGTTGTTACATTAATACTACACTTCGATTATTGTGGCTTTATATGTTTTGAAATTGGTAAGTGTGAGTTCCACAACTTTGTTCTTTTTTTAAAATTGTTCTGCTTATTTGCTGTCCTTTGAAATTTTAGTATGAATTTTTCTGATTCTAAAATAAATTTTAGTATGATTTTTTCTGATACTAAAATAAATTTTAGTATAAATTTTTCTATTTCTGCAATAAAATGCCACTGGGATTTGATTAGTAATAGGGATCCTATTGAACCTGTACATCACTTTCGGTAATATGGACATTTTAGCAATATTGCCTTCTGATCCATGAACACAGAATATTGTTCAATTTATTTGTGCCTTCTTTAACTTTTTTTCAGCAATATTTTATAGTGTTCAGCAATGTTTTATAGTTTTTTACATGTCTTTCTCTTCTTGGGTTAGGCTTATTCCAAAGTATTTTCTTCTTTTCGATGCCATTACAAATGGAATTTTTCTCTTAATTTTGTTTTGGTTTGCTCATTGCTAATATACAGATATACAGCTCATTTTGTGTGTTGATTTTATACTCAGTAAATTTTCTCAATTCATTTATTAATTTTAACAGTTTTTATTTTTGCAGAATGTTTAGGTTTTCTACATATAAGATTGTGTCATCTGTGAATAGAAATCATTTTATTTCTTCCTTTCCAATTTGGATACCTTTTATTTTTTTCTTGCCTGATTGATCTGACTAGAACTTTCAATACTATGTTGATAGAAGTGACAAGTGCTAGGATCCTTACCTTGCTTTCAGTCTTAAAGAAAAAGTTTTCAGGCCGGGCGCAGTGGCTCAAGCCTGTAATCCCAGCACTTTGGGAGGCCGAGACGGGCGGATCACGAGGTCAGGAGATCGAGACCATCCTGGCTAACACGGTGAAACCCCGTCTCTACTAAAAAATACAAAAAATTAGCCGGGCAAGGTGGCGGTCGCCTGTAGTCCCAGCTACTCGGGAGGCTGAGGCAGGAGAATGGCATGAACCCGGGAGGCGGAGTTTGCAGTGAGCTGAGATCCGGCCACAGCACTCCAGCCTGGGCGGCAGAGCGAGATTCCGTCTCAAAAAAAAAAAAAAAAAAAAAAAAAAAAAAAAAGTTTTCAGTTTTCTGCTATTGAATGTGATGTTAGCTGTGGATGTTTCATATAAGGCCTCTATTATGTTGAGGTATTTTCCTTCTCTTTCTAGTTTGTTGAATACTTTTATTATGAAAGAGTATTAAATGCTGTCACATAATTTTACTATATCAGTGATCATGTGGCTTTTGGTCTTCGTTCTGTTAATGCAGTATATTAATTTGATTGATTTTTACATAAAACATTCTTGCATTCCATGAATAAATTCCACTTGGTTGTGGTGTAAAATTCTTTTAATGTGCCGTTGAATTCAGTTTTCTAGTATTTTGTTGAGGATTTTCTCATCAGTATTAATAAGAGATATTGGTCTGTAGTTTTCTTGTGGTTTGTCTGGCCTTGGTATCAGGGTAATGCTGATCTTATAGAATGAATTTGAATGTGTTCCGTTCTCTTTAATTTTTTAGAAGAGTTTCAAGAGGATTTGCATTAATTCTTTTAATATTTCTTAGAATTTTCCAGTAAAACCATCTGGTCATATACTTTTCTTTGTTGGGAGCTTTTTGATTTTTGATTCAATCTCCTTTCTAATTATTGGTCTGTTCAGATATTCTGTTTCTTCATGATTCAGTCTTGACAAGTTGTGTATTTCTAGGAATTCATCCATTTTTCCTTAGTTATCCAATTTGTTGACATAAAATTGCTCATAATATTTTGTTATTCTTCTGTTTGTGACATTGGTTATAATGTGCAGTCTTTTATTTCTGATTTATTTGACTCTTCTCTTTTTTTATTAGCTAATCGAGCTAAGGATTTGTCAATTCTCCCTATCTCTTCAAAAAAACCTATTCTTGGTTTAGTTGATTTCTTTCTGTTGTTTTTCTATTTCTGATTTAATTTATCTCTGCTCTAAGTTTTATTAGAACTTTGGGTTTAGTTGGTTCTTGTTTTTCTAGTTTCTTGAGTTAGGTTGTTGATTTAAGATCTTTCTTTTTTTTTAGTGTACAAATTTACATCTATACATTTTCCTCTTAGCATGCTTTCATTGCATCTCATAAGTTTTGGTTTGTTGTGTTTTCATTTCCATTTGTCTCAAGACATTTTCTAATTTTCCTTGTGACTTCTTCTCTGACCTATTTGTTATTTAAGAATTTGTTGTTTAATTTACATATATTTATGCATTTTTTCATTTTGCTATTGATTTCTAGTTTTATTCCATTGTGAATGGAAACGATACTTTGTATAACTTTAATCTTCTAGAATTTGTTAGACTTGTTTTAAGGCCTAACTTGTTGTATCTTGAAAAATGTTCCATGTACACTATGTTAATAGAAGTGACAAGTGCTAGGATCCTTACCTTGCTTTCAGTCTTAAAGACTGACATTTTTTCTTAAAGAAAAATGTATGTTCTGCTATTGTTGGGTGAAGTGCTCTGTATATGTTTGATAGATCCAATTAGTCTATAGTATTGTCTGAGTCCTTTAATTTCTTATTGATCTTCAGTCTGGTTGTTCTATTATTGAAAATGAGGAAATGAAAGTTTCCTACAACTACAGTGTTGATATTTGTTTCCCCAATTCTGTCAAAATTTTATTTACGTATTTAGGAGTTCTGAGGCTTAGTGCATAAATATTTATAAATATTATATCTTCTTCATAAATAAGGCTTTTATTAATATATAATGCCCCCTTTTACTTTTTGTAACATTTTTGATTTAAAGTTTATTTTGTCTGATGTTAGTATAGGAACCTCTGCTTTCTTTTGGTTACTATTTGCATGCAATATCGTTTTCCATCCTTTCAGTTTCAGCCTATGTGTATTTGTACGTCTAAAGTGAATCTTTTGTAGAGAGCGTGTCATTGGATCATGTTTTTTTTTTTTTGTTTGTTTGTTTGTTTTAACCTATTCAGCCAATCTATGTCTTCTGATTGGAGAGTTTAATTCATTTACGTTTAAAGTAATTACTAATAAGGGAAGACTTGATATTATTGTCATTTTGTTGATGTTTTCTGTATCTTATACCAAGCTTGTTCAACCTGCAGCTTGCAGGCTGCATGTAGCCCAGGATGGCTTTGGATGTGGCCCAAGACAAATTCGTAATCTTTTTAAAAACATTATGAGGCTGTTTTTTGTGATTTTTTTTTAAAGCTCATTAGCTATTGTTAGTGTTAGTGTATTTTATATGTGGCCCAAGACAATTTTTCTTCCTCCAATGTGGCCCAAGGTAGCCAAAAAATTAGATATGCCTATTTTATACCTTTTTGTCCTTCTTTTCCTCTCTTACTGGCTTCGTTTGTGTTTCATTAATTCTTTTTAGCAACAAGTTTTGACTCTTTAAATTTCCTTTTGTGTGTATTCTATAGATATTTTTGTGGGTACTATTTCAATTAGATACAGCATCTGAAAGGTATGGCATTCTATTTTAAATTGAAACAAGTTACTTTCAATCACATCAAAAAACTACTCCTTTACAGCTCCATCCCCGACTTTCTATCATTAATGTTACAAAATACGTTTTCACATATTATACACCCATTAACATAGATTTACAGTTATTTTTAATGTTTTTAAATTTTATGCACCAAAATTACTATAATACAGGCTACTGTATTAGTCCATGCATTTAGATTACTAGAGAGCCTTATATTTTTGTATGGCTTAATGTTGCTATCTACTGTCCCTTTGTTTCAATTTGAGGGATTCCTTTTGGTATTTCTTATAGAGCATGTCTAGTGGTAATAAACTCCTTCAGCTTTTTTTTTTTTAATCTGGAAAAGTCTTTATTTCTCCTTTATCTTTATATTTGAAGTATAGTTTTGCTGAAAACAATATTCTTCCTTAACAATTTTTTTCTTTCAACATCTTGAATATATCATCACACTCCCTCAGACATGCAAGACTTCTGCTGAGAAATCCACTCTGTGTATATGTTTGATAGATCCAATTAGCTAAAGGATTGTAAGCGCACCAATCAGCACTCTGTGTCTAGCTCAGGGATTGTAAATGCACCAATCAGCACTCTGTGTCTAGCTCGGGGATTGTAAACCCACCAATCAGCACTCTGTCAAAATGGACCAATCATTTCTCTGTAAAATGGACCAATCAGCTCTCTGTAAAATGGACCAATCAGCAGGATGTGGGTAGGGTCAGATAAGGGAATAAAAGCAGGCTGTCTGAGCCAGCAGTGGCAATCTGATCGGGTCCCCTTCCACACTGTGGAAGCTTTGTTCTTTCACTCTTTACAATAAATCTTGCTGCTGCTCACTCTTTGGGTCCATGCCGCCTCTATGAGCTGTAACGCTCACCACAAAGGTCTGCAGCTTCACTCCTGAAGCCAGGGAGACCACGAACCCACTGGGAGGAACGAACAACTCCAAATGTGCTGCCTTTAAGAGCTGGAACACTCACCGTGAAGGTCTGCAGCCTCACTCCTGAAGTCAGCGAGACCACGAACCCACCCGAAGAAACTGTGGACACATTTTGAACACAAGAGAACACCACAAAGATACTACTCGAGAAGAGCAACCCCAAGACACATAATTGTCAGATTCACCAAGGTTGAAATGAAGGATAAATGTGAACAGCAGCCAGAGAGAAAGGTCGGGATACCCACAAAGGGAAGCCCATCAGGCTAACAGCGGATCTCTTGGCAGAAACCCTACAAGCCAGAAGAGAGTGGAGGTCAATATTCAACATTCTTAAAGAAAGAATTTTCAACCCAGAATTTCATATCCAGTCAAACTAAGCTTCATAAGTGAAGGAGAAATAAAATCCTTTACAGACAAGCAAATGCTGAGAGATTTTGTCACCACCAGGCCTGCCTTGCAAGAGCTCCTGAAGGATGCACTAAACATGGAAAGGAATAGCCAGTTAACATCATAATGACAGGATTAAATTCACGCATAACAGTATTAACCTTAAATGTAAAGGGGCTAAATGCCCCAATTAAAAGACACAGACTGGCAAATTGGATAAAGAGTCAAGACCCATCAGTGTGCTATATTCAGGAGACCTATCTCATGTGCAGAGACACACACATGGACTCAAAGGGATGGAGGAAGATCTACCAAGCAAGTGGAAAGCAAAAAACAAAACAAAACAAAACAAAAAAAACAAAAACACTGGTTGCAATCCTAGTCTCTGATAAAACAGACTTTAAACCAACAAAGATCAAAAGAGACAATGGTAAAGGGATCAACTCAACAAGAAGCGCTAACTATACTAAATATATATGCACCCAATACAGGAGCACCCAGATTCATAAAACAAGTCCTTAGAGACCTACAAAGAGACTTAGACTCCTCCACAATTATAATGGGAGACTTTAACACCCCACTGCCAATATTAGGCAGATCAATGAGACAAGGTTAACAAGGATGTCCAGGACTTGAACTCAGCTCTGCACCAAGCAGACCTAATAGATATCTACAGAACTCTCCACCCCAAATCAACAGAATGTAATTTTTTCTCAGCACTACATCACACTTATTCTAAAATTGACCACGTAATTGGAAGTAAAGAACTCCTCAGCAAATGTAAAAGAACAGAAATCACAACAAACTGCCTCTCGGACCACAGTGCAATCAAATTAGAACTCAGGATTAGGAAACTCACTCAAAACTGCACAACTACACGGAAATTGAACAACCTGCTCCTGAATGACTACTGGGTAAATACGAAATGAAGACAGAAATAAAGATGTTCTTTGAAACCAATGAGAGCAAAGACACAACGTACCAGAATCTCCGGGACACATTTAAAGTAGTGTGTAGAGGGAAATTTATAGCACTGAATGTCCACAAGAGAAAGCAGGAAAGATCTAAAATTGACACTTTAACATCACAATTAAACGAACTAGAGAAGCAAGAGCAAACAAATTCAAAAGCTAGCAGAAGGCAAGAAATAACTAAGATCAGAGGAAACCCAAAGGAGATAGAGACACAAAAAAACCCTTCAAAAAAATCAGCGAATCCAGGAGCTGGTTTTTTGAAAAGATCAACAAAATTGATAGATGGCTAGAAAGACTAATAAAGAAGAAAAGAGAGAAGAATCAAATAGATGCAATAAAAAGTGATAAAGGGATATCACCACCAATCCCACAGAAATACAAACTACCATCTGATAATACTATAAACACCTCTATGCAAATAAACTAGAAAATCTAGAAGAAATGGATAAGTTCCTAGACATATACACCCTCCCAAGACTAAACCAGGAAGAAGTTGAATCTCTGATAGACCAATAACAGGCTCTGAAATTGAGGCAATAATTAATAGCCTACCAACCAAAAATACCCCAGGACGAGATGGATTCACAGCCAAGTTCTACCAGAAGTACAAATTGGAGCTAGTACCATTCCTTCTGAACCTATTCCAATCAATAGAAAAAGAGGGAATCCTCCCTAACTCATTTATATGAGGCCAGCGTCATCCTGATACCAAAGCCTGGCAAAGACACAACAACAACAAAAAGGAGAATTTTAGACCAAAATCCCCGATGAACAACAATGCAAAAATACTCAATAAAATACTGGCAAGCCAAATCCAGCAGCACATCAAAAAGTTTGCCCATCATGATTAAGTGGGCTTCATCCCTGGGATGCAAGGCTGGTTCAACATATGCAAATCAATAAACGTAATCCATCACATAAACAGAACCAATGACAAAAAACACATGATTATCTCAATAGATGCAGAAAATGCCTTTGACAAAATTCAATGGCCCTTCATAGTAAAAACTCTCAATAAACTAGGTATTGATGGAACATATCTCAAAATAATAAGAGCTACTTGTGACAAGCCCACAGCTAATATCATACTGAATGGGCAAAAACTGGAAGCATTCCCTT
>NW_012112030.1:17674998-17827207 GCF_000951035.1 Colobus angolensis palliatus
GGATGTGAAGGACCTCTTCAAGGAGAACTACAAGCCACTGCTCAACAAAATAAAAGAGGACACAAACAAATGGAAGAACATTCCATGCTCATGGATAGAAGAATCAATATCGTAAAAATGGCCATACTGCCCAAGGTAATTTATAGATTCAATGACATGCCCATGAAGCTACCAATGACTTTCTTCACAGAATTGTAAAAAACTACTTTAAAGTTCATATAGAACCAAAAAAGAGCCCGCATAGCCAAGACAATCCTAAGCAAAAAGAACAAAGCTGGAGGCATCACACTACCTTACTTCAAAGTATACTGCAAGGCTACAGTAACCAAAACAGCATGGTACTGGTACCAAAACAGATATATAGACCAATGGAACAGAACAGAGGACTCAGAAATAGCACCACACATCTACAACCATCGGATACTTGACAAACCTGACAAAAACAAGAAATGGGGAAAGGATTCCCTATTTAGTAAATGGTGCTGGGAAAACTGGTTAACTGTATGTGGAAAGCTGAAACTGGATCACTTCCTTGCACCTTATACAAAAATTAATTCAAGATGGATTAATGACTTAAATGTTAGACCTAAAACCATCAAAACCCTAGAGGAAAACCTAGGCAGTACCATTCAGGACATAGGGATGGGCAAGGACTTCATCAAAACACCAAAAGCAATGGCAGCAAAAGCCAAAATAGACAAATGGGATCTAATTAAACTAAAGAGCTTCTGCATGGCAAAATAAACTACCATCAGAGTGAACAGGCAACCTACAAAATGGGAGAAAAATTTTGCCATCTTGCCATCTGACAAAGGACTAATTTCCAGAATCTACAAAGAACTTAAACAAATTTACAGGGAAAAAACAAACAACCTCCTGGAAAAGAAAGGATATGAACAGACACTTCTCAAAAGAAGAGTTTTATGCAGCGAACAGACACATGAAAAAATGTTCATTGTCATGGGTCATCAGAGAAATGCAAATCAAAACCACAATGAGATACCATCTCATGCCAGTTGGGATGGCAATCAAAAAGTCAGGAAACAACAGATGCTGGAGGGGATGTGGAGAAATAGGAATGTTTTTACACTGTTGGTGGGAGTGTAAATTAGTTCAACCATTGTGGAAGACAGTGTGGTGATTCCTGAAGGATCTAGAATTAGAAAAACCATTTGACCCAGTGATCCCATTACTGGGTATATATCCAAAGGATTATAAATCATGCTACTATAAAGACACATGCACATGTATGTTTATTGTGGCACTATTCACAATAGCAAAGACTTGGAACCAACCCAAATGTCTATCAATGATAGACTGGATTAAAAAATGTGGCACATATACATCATGGAATACTATGCAGTCATGAAAAAGGATGAATCATGTCCTTTGCAGGGACATGGATGAAGCTGGAAACTATCATTGTCAGCAAACTATGACAAGGACAGAAAACCAAATACCGCATGTTCTCACTCATAGATGGGAATTGAACAATGAGAACACTTGGACACAGGGTGGGGAACATCACACACTGGAGCCTGTCGGGGGTTGAGGGTAGGAGGGGAGGGATAGCATTAGGAGATATACCTAATGTAAATGATGAGTTGATGGGTTCAGCAAACCAACATGGCACATGTATACCCTATGCAACAAAGCTGCACGTTGTGCACATGTACCCTAGAACTTAAAGTATAATAATAAAAAAAAGAAGAGCAGACATCAAGTTAGCAGTTAATGATTGAGATATCAAGAGATACTATCACCTCAAGGAATATTTCCAAATTAGAAGTTTGTACAGGAGAGACCTGGTACCTAACGAATATCTGCATTACAAATGCATTCCCAACTGTTTGTGTGTTGGGGCGGGAGATAAAGAAGGAAGGGGCATTATTGCAGAGTGACCACAGGCTCCACATTAACATGTCAACCCAAACCTGCTTTCTGCTCCTTCCAGATGCCCATGTTATTTGCAGTGGGCCTACTTGTCAAGTTGCTTTATACTCACACAACATCCATAGAATCATCTGGGTTTCCTCTGACTGTATGGGGGTTATTACTTCTGTCACCTCTGGGGCACCAAAAATAAAAGAGAGCTAAGTAACCTAGGTAGCACTGAGCAATTCTCAACTGTGATTTTGGATGGTGGGGATGAGGGTGTTGGAGGATGAGGGGAAGCGTTATAATTTCCAAGTACTCCTACTTTTATTTTAGAAAGTCAGAAGCTTTGTTGATGAAATGAATGAGATGATGATGCTAGCTGAGTATAGGCTGCAACTTTCTTCATTCCAGACACATTCTGGAATAAGATTCCACAGCATAAGAAGTTTCCCTTGGGCCTGAGATGAAAACAAGGTCATTTTCCCAGGGGAGTAACCCATCCAGCAAGCTTTTAAAGTAAACAAACTGCTTGGCTCTAGCTTGAAACAAGCAGTAGTTATCAAGATTTACTGCAACTGACTTTGGACCTCATCCAAATGTTGAATTAACGCAAGCTTCTTTCTAACTAAAATGGAGTTTCCTTTTTGGTAGACGCAATAGAAAAGCTCCTTTTCTCACATTCTGGTTGACTCAATTGTACTCTCACCCCCAACATGGGTCACTACCCATTGTAACAAGAGAAGCAGTACTTTCTGTAAGCATTGTTTAAGAGGTCTGATTTCAATTCTCATAAAACAAAGAAGCACAATTCATTTTTAATATGCAAGCTTAGGACAGACTTCCAAGCAATTTTTTTTTTAAATGTAGCAACTCTCAGTTAAAATCACACCATATATATACGTTATGTGATTTTAATTGTATAATACCTGTAATATATGCAATTTTGGTAAATATGGTATGATTTTAATTTTTTTTCCAAGCAACTATACTATACGGTAGAAGAAGCAGTGTACTGTGAGTAAAGCAAACTAATTTGGCCTTCTCCTAAACAGCTTTTCCTTTAGGATCCTAATCTGATAAATGAAGAGGGTTGACAATCTCAGAGTTTCATTTTAATCGTAACATTCAAAGAATCTATAGTTTTTTATTCTTCTCTGCAAGATGTGAAATGACTCATCATTTCTGAGAAGCCTCAGCTCTTCTATGCGTGCTCTACTAATGGGCATTTAAATATAGGGATGCACAAATGAAGATGTGATTGGGGCTTGAGGCTCAGATTTCACAGTCATTGAATAATTAAAGCTTTGGAGTGAATGAGATTGTCTTGCTTCGGGAGAATGAAAAGACACAGGATAGAAAGGCAATAACTAAGAATGCAAAGCCTAAATATCACTAGGACAATGGACAAAGTGACCACTTTTTAAAAAATGTCAACTAAATATAAGATATGGCAGGATGTAGATAAAGTGAGACTATGGGACCAGTACTTAGATTGGCTACAAGGATCCAGGATTACAGGTTAATGGTGTAGAGGAGGCTCTGCTGGTCTAACACTTAGGGTTCTTCTTAGGCTTGCACATATAAAAGGATGCTTAGGGAGACTTTTCTCAGAATTGGCAACTAGGGCTCAACTCCTGGGGTCAAAGAGTATTCCATACCACTAGGTCCTATTAAGCGAGAGAAAACTGACATCCTCTTTACCCTGATCCCCTAGGACTTACAATGGATGACAAAACCTGCCTCTGACCACTAGTCACAGCCCTCAAACGTTCCTGCACTTTCTGTGCTTGTACAAGAAAACTATGAGATGAGGGATAGTGGGTAAAGTCAAGTAGCATCAGATTGGTGGCAAGTTCTGTGGTTTTTCTTCCTACTCTCTATGAGACCAGTTTAACAGACTCGTTCATGAAGCTTAGGGGGTGCCTGTAAAATAGGAAGACTGCCATCACATGCTCTGAAGGATGTTTCCTAACTTGTAGAACTTATAGGTCCTCTCAGATGAAGGGGATGGGCCACTTCTTGACAAGGCTTTACTTGTGTTCCCGAGAATCTGCAAGGAGTACTTGAATATAAGCTCTAGTGTCAGCTTGTCATTTGGAGAAGGTGTGAGGATTGCTGGAATTGATTGTGACAACAGAAGAAACAGTGGTATAGTGCCTCTGGGAAAGTGGGAATGACCCCTCACCCTGGAGAGGTTCTTTGGGGCCATTGCAAGATGCAGAAGAGGACTTCAATTCTTTTGAAGCTCCACGTGAAGAACGAAGTGAAGGAAGATAGAGAATAAGGTAGGAAGATGGGAGTGGTCCAGGCTTACCCAAAGGATACTATTGCAGGTTGGGGTCTAAGATGGCCCCCAATGACCTCAACTTCCCTGTATTCACAACCTGTTACTCTCTTCTATCCAACAGAATATAGTAAAGATGATGGAATGTCACCTCCAGTATTTCATTATCGAGATCATAATTTGTATCTTGCTAGCAAACTCTCTCCATTGCTTTCTTGGCTTGCATGCTTTGATGAAGCAAGCATCCCTATTGGGAGACTTTTGCAACAAGGAATTGCAGGTGGCCAACAATCAGCTAGTTACCGTGGTACTCAGGCCAGTAGATGCCAAGAACCTGAATTTTGCACACAACCACATGAGCTTAGAAGCAAATCCTTTCCTAGTCAAGTGTTTAGATGAGACTTGCTTAAGCCTCATAAGAGACCCTGACTGACACCTTGTTTGAGCCTGATAAGAGATCCTGCATCAGAGGATCCAGTTGCACCATGCCTAAATTTCTGAACCTCAGAAACTGCAAGATAATAAATGTTTCCTGTTTTAAACCATTGCATTTTGGTAATTTGTTATATAGCAATAGATAACTAGTACAGAGACAGTGAAGGCATGGCCACTGGCAAAAAATAAATGGAGAGTAGGAGGCCCCTCACTGACGGGGTGCTTAGTAATGTAATAATGATGCTAAGTCGTCCCAAGAAAAATACATACACATCTTGTGGGTAGAAAGCACGACATTGGCAGAGGCCACTAGAAGTAATGGAAACATATTGGGTACCAGTTACATAATATATTTTCTACCAGCTCTTTTATTCCCTCTTCTCTCCCTAACACCCACGGTGTGAAAAAGGAAGAGGGAAGAGATGTTCTAGCAATAGGCTGTTCCTCCAAAGTGAGAGAAGTGGAGAGGGATAAAAAGATCAGACCACTCTTACCCCACCCATTCACTTCAAATCCTTTGGGCTACAGCTTTTCCAGTGATAAGGGAGTAAAAGTCTTCTATCTGATATATTATTGGAATTTTTAAGTAGACAAAGTTTTTGGAAGTCCAGAGATTTTCTACCCAACCTGGAGAAGAAATTTGACATAGCATATACATAGGAAATACTTGGAGAAAAATCAATGTGTTTTATGTATACAATCCACCAAATTTAAACTCTTCAATTAACAAGTCACATATGAGTGCAGCCAAAAAGAAGTTTAAGGCTCTGAAAACTGGAAGATGCTTTGGGAAGAGGCTTTAGACTCTGAGCTATGACAGAATGCTTCAACATCTGAGATACCTTTGTCCTCCAACACAACCAATTGATTTAACATGGAAATTCTCAAATGTTTGACAGCAGTTTGTCCGTACCTGTGCATAGACTCTGATGAAGCCTGTCTAAAACGTCTCTTGAATTATTTATACCCGAGTCAAATCAGGATTTTGAATCATGGCAAAGTGAAAAAGAAAAGGTCTTTCTAGAGAACAGTAAGAGGGGTAAGATTTAGTCTGTATCAAGGAAATAAATGACAGGAAGAGGGAGACTGATGGATTCAGAAGGCAGATTAGTGAGTGTCAAAGTGAGGAATCTGAATTTAAGAAGGAAAGAGAACACCTTGGAGTTTTTTGAAGAAAAAATATGACCGTAGTTTCACTTTTATGAAAATTTCATTGCTAATATGTTGAATGAGTGGGAAGAAAGGGTTGAAGATCAGATCGGAGTTCATTGCAATAGCCCAGGCAGCAGGTAATGAGGGCCTGGACTAGAGTAAAGACAGTGTAAAAAGAGACAGATGCTCGGGACATTGTGCTAGAGGAAATCTGTGATATTTGGAGACTGATTTATTAAGAAGGCCAGGGACAATTTAGGGGATAAGAAAAAGCAATTATAGTTCAACACTGGGTCTCACCATCAAAAGATTACAGATGAGGAGGTGACTCCTAGAAAATACACAAAATTTGGTTTTTGCTATGTTAAGCATGCTCTCCAGCAGAATGTTTACAGTAGCTAGTGAGTTAGAGGAATAAACATATGTGTGTGAAGCGGCATCTAGATAGACAACTCAGGTGAAACCACAGAAATAGATGGCCTGTGAGAGAGTCAGAAAGAGCAGGAGAACACCCTGAAAAGTGATCACTGAAGCCCTAAAAGATAAGAACTTCCCAAAGGATGAGAGTGATCAGTAGTATTAAGTGGCAAAGAACGCTAAGACATTGTGTTCAGTTTCAAATTATATTTTAAGATGATTCAAAATCCTGATTTCAGAGCCTTAAACTTCTTTTTGGCTGCACTTGTATGTGACTTGTTAATTGAAGAGTTTAAATTTGGTGGATTGTATACACAAAACACATTGATTTTTCTTCAAGCATTTCCTATGTATGTGTAAGTAAAAACTAGTCAGTAAATCCAGTTAAAGGCAAAGGTAAAAATAAAACAAATACATAAAACAAGGGGTGGAAAATCACATAATTAAGTTGAATTGTGTCAACAACAAAAGAGAGACACCTCTTGAAATGTGCACTATAGGGATTCTAGCAAATTAAAGTTAAATATAGTTTTGGCATTTTGTCAATTTTAGGTAGAGTAGTTAAGCCTATTTATTTACATGTACTTTTAAAATTCAAGTCAAATTCATAGTATGGTTCCCTTAGACCTATTAGATGCCCATATAAATGGAACCATTTATTTTACTCAAAAAACAAAAAGAAAAAAATCTTTGTCATTGATTTTTTTTCTTAGAATTATGTCATTTATCTGCCTTTTACAACTACTGATTGGTACCATTGACTATCACAAAATAAATTCTTATATCAATGATTAGCGCCATAAAGACATCCTTTAAACCCTAAATTCAACAGAACTGTGAATTCATTTGTAAAATCTTAGCATTAATTCTTGTGATATTTCTTGACTTTCAATTCAATTTTTCAGCTGTTGACTCAACTACAGTTTTCTTGCCACAGTAATGAAATACAAAGATGAGTGTAAAAAAACCCGTTGCTGGAGAAAATTATAGTCTAAGCAATAATGGAAGGTTAAAAATAACAAAGCGGAACCTGGCAAAGGCCAGGTAACTGAAGGAGAATAAATGGCATTGATTCATTAATTCATATATTTATCAAGCAAGGATTGGCACTGTTAAATATTGGAAACACAATAGTAAGCAAGATGGAAAACGTTCCTGGCTTCGTGGAACTTGTAATCTTATGCTTCGGTTACCCTTCTTGCCCATCTCTGCCTGTTGAAATAGCATCCATCATTCAAGACTCAACTCAAAGTCTTTCCATTCTTTGGTCTTAATCTTTAAAAGCTATTCTCACATTAAAAATGTTCACATAGTCTTTTGTTTGCACAACACCTGGTAAGGCCTTTGCCAGGTTTTGCTTTGTTATTTTTAAACTTCCATTATCGCTTCCATTTCTATGAGAAGAAAAGTGTAGTTGAGTCAACAGCTGATAAATTGAAAAAGGATTGGCCCTAACGTGATCATTATTGAGGAGGTGATTATTATGTGCAGTTCATTATACTAATCTCTCCACTTTTGTATATGTTTGAAATTTTCTATAACAAAAGGCTAAAAAGAGAAAAGAATCACATTTTTCCTCAGTAAAACACAATTGGTTTAAAGGGTAATTTGCAAAAGGAATTCTGGGGCAGAATAATTTTATTTTGAGTAACCACACAGGAAATCTTTTATTCAAGTGTCAAAATTTTCATTTAAATTTGATAAGTTCCCCCTTGTTTCTTAGTTGTATTTACCATATTCACCATTCCAGCATTCCAGATTAAGCTTTCTATATGTTTCTCTGTAGCTTGCCTCTATTACAACACACATTTCTACAACTACTGCAGTGTTCTGAAAAACCTACTTCCGTTCTTGAAATGAGTTCACCTTCTCTCCCAAATCCAGGGTAATACTATTCAGCTACAAAGACAAAAGTCATGCTAGAAATCCTTTCTGCTTACAAGTAGTGCTACCTAAAATGGAAATATTGTAAGTTGAATTATGTTTCTGGGTGATTTTTTGAAAAAGATTTATGGTGCTTGTCAAACTAGGCCCTTTAGAGAGTGCCAAAATTGTGATCTTTCAAAAAAGTATATTCGTACAATATAATTATAAACGTAAATTGCAACCAAATGTTAAGAAACTTCAAAGGGCATCGAATAAAACTTTAATTCAAATGCTCAACTGCAACCCTATTCTTTTTCTATCACTTGTGGTAGCCCAAGTTATCTGAGGGCCCAAAGTACCATTGGTGTTCCTAGAAGTCTCAGGCACTAGTTCCCCAGTTACTTACAGTGCCAATTATTGTCTGTCTGCAGACCAGTACAGATCTCCTACAGCTCTGCAATGTCCCTAAATTGTTGTCTGCTCTGGCTTCTGTTCCCAGCCGCTAGCTACCACCTCTGAACTTTGGATAGTTCCTGACTTTTGTTGCAAAACCCCTTGTTTAGCAGCTCTATACTTTCTTTTGAGTGAATCTGGGTAATAGATCTCAGCTGTGATTGGTTTTCCCAGCAAGTCCATTCTATCCTCTTTATCTTTTCCAGGAATTTCTAAAAGTTTCTTTCCCACTGATAAGTCTTTCTTGTTTACCCAGGCTGCAGTAGATTAAGTGTGATTTAAAATTTTTCTCCTTGGTTATTTCAAAGATAAGGGGATCAACTGAAGGGAGCTAATGGTAAGCTATTACCATTTTGGGCTAAAAATCCTTCTCAGGCTCACTATTTTCTAATGATTTGCTGGTTCTAAATTGCTTAACCTCTGAGTGTACCTTTGTAGCCTCTGCTATAAAGCAGAGGAATATCAGAGAATCAGAGAAAAGGATTTGATAGCCCCTCTTGTTATCTCTTTTCCTGGCTTAAAATACTGAGCTCTAAGATATTCATGTTGTTTGTGAAATTAGACACATGATTTGAGGAAGTGGTACCTTATGAGCTGAAGGCTGGGTAGGAGTTAACATTTTTGGTAGAAGATGGGGCCCATCCCTTATTGTTTTCCCATGTAGTCACGATGGTTATTTTAGGACCTTCTAGAATAAATTTACTGATTCTTTCCTCTTCATTGGTTCCCTATTGCCCTCTCTGTTAGAGAGTCTCTTTATTTCCTGCCCATTAATTGACACTACCTTGGGAGCACCACCATACTACTGCTGCTGCTGCGAAAATAATAATAACAATAGTAGTCATAATAGTTAAGATTTATTGAGCACTTACTGTATTCCAGACACTGTACTGAACACAAATTCTCATCAATACTTCTAAACAACTATATATAAATACATATAGTATAATAAGTGTATGTATATTATATATAATAAATTACATACCATATAGTGTATATATTAATATAAACTTAAGTAATATACTACTACTTTACTCAACATATTAAGTCAATTGAGGCTCAGGGGAACTTGTTCAGGGTCCCATTACTGTAAATGGCAGAGAAGCCAGGGCTGCCTGACTCCAGAGTTCCTGCATGTAACCACTATCTTGTAATACGCCTTTGCAGGCACTTTTGGTAAATGTCTTTGTTAGGCTGTAGGCACCTTGTGGTGACTTGGTTTATAATTTGTATCCCCAGGCTTTATCACAATGCCTGGTACAGAGCAGTTACTAAATAAATAATTGTTAAATGAATGGTCATATTCACACTCCAGCATGAGCTATACATCTAACAGACCATGACACTTAGGGAGATAAACGTATTTTAAAATGATGTACAAATCTTATAGGGTCTTTAGATAGTCAATTAATCTAAAAAATTTCAGTGTATTTACCACACAAGAAAGTAGATTTTCATCAATGTTGATTAATTTTAAGTGATTCTTTCTGTTATTATTGTTGTTTGGAGACAGGGTCTTGCTGTGTCTCCCAGGATGGAGTGCACTGTCACGATCTTGGCTCATTGCAACCTCAGCCTCCCAAGTTCAAGCAATCCTCCCACCTAACCATCCCAAGTAGCCTGGGACTACGGGTGCAAGCCACCATGTCTGGCTCATTTTTGTATTTTTAGTAGAGGCGGGGTTTCTCCAAGTTTCCCAGGCTAGTCTCGAACTCCGGGGCTCAAGCAATTTGCCCACCTTGGCCTTCCAAAGTGCTAGAATTACAGGGTTGAGTCACTGAGCCTGGCCAGAGATTCATTTTTTACTTTTCACTTTTTTCTTCTGTTTAAAGTATTTTGATGATTACATTATTTTGAATTTTATTAAAAGGAACTGTGCACACAAAAAAATGTACAAATTATAATGTACAGCTCAATGAATTTTCCCCAGGTGAATGCACGTATGTAATTAGCACACAGTTCAAAAAACAGAACATTCACAGAGACCCAGAAGCTTCCTCATGCTGTCTTCCAGCTCCTATCCCTTTGTCTGTGATGATAAACGATGTCCTGACTTACAAACACCAAAGAGTCATGTTGGCTGTTTTTAATTTTATATAAATGGAACCATAAAGATATGCTTTTGATTTGCTCAGTACTGTGTGAGATATATGGATGTTATTGTGAGTCATTATAAATTATTCATTCTTTTCGTTCTGTGGTAGTCCATTGTATAAACATATTGATACTTACATATCCATTTTATTGTAAATGGATATTTGGGTTGCTCCCAGTTTGGACCTATAGTAACAGTGATACCACAAAATTTTTTAATGTAAGTCTTTGGAGTATATACTTAAAGTGGAAATGCTAAGTCATAGCATTTGTTGCATTTTGTTTTACAAGACCCTGCCAAACAGTTTTTCAGAGTGATTATGACAATATATTCTCCCACTTGTAGTATTTTTAAGTTCCAGTTGCTCCTCATCCTTTTCAACACTTGCCTTTATCTTTTTCAGTTTAACTGTTCTGGTGGTGTGTAATGGCATTACATTGTGCTTTTCATTTGCATTTAGATTATTAGCGAAATCAAGTGTCTTTGGATATGTGTGTTGGCTTTTTGGGTTCTCTTTTTTGTGATGTACTTTTTTCATGTTGTTTGTCAATTATTTCTATTTGAGTGCCCATGTTTATCTTACTGATTTCTAAGAGTTTTTTATACATTCTAGAGATGAATTTTTGTAGAATATAAAATTGAAAATATCTTCTGCCATTCTGTGGGTTACTTTTGCATTTGATAATTTAGCATTTTTATTAATCAGAATAGAGGCCAAACTATAATATAGTAAGAAAACATGCAAACAAGCAGTCAAAAAAAAAAAAAAAGCCAAAAAAACCTACCAAAATAAAGTAAATGTTTATTTTCATCTGTGTAACTGGCTAAAATTAGGAAGCCCAGACTTGCACAGCACTGTTGCACAAAGTGATTTGCTGTGCCAGGTTATTTCCATCTTATTTACTCCACAGGTTTTATCTTCATCAACCTGGTCAAAGCTGGATTTCCATCACACATGTGCTCAGTCCACGGGAGGCGCAAAAGGTCGAGATACACAAACTAAGAGTTTTTAAACATCAAGAATTGAAAGTGGTCCACTAGCTTCTGTTCACAGGACATTGCGCCCCAAATTTGGCACATGACCATATGTAACTGACAGAGCTACTGGGAATGTATAATCTCCCGCTGGATATTCATATGCCCAGCTTAAACTCTGTTTCTATGTAGGAAAATGAAGGATGGATTTTGGGGTGATAACTGTCAGGCTGCTATCACCATCTATTTTAGGCAAGCACCGTGATAAGTAATTTGGGGAAAGGACTTACAATCTAGAGGAGAGAGATGTCTAGGATATTCAAAAGCTATATAATACCAGTTATTATGAAATAACCAATAAATAGAGGTAAATGTGTGGGGATAAAAAAACCAAATGATTTAGGTGGAGAATTTCAGAAGATTTAGTAAAAACAATAGTTTGTGGTAGAGAAAGCACAGAATTTCAATCTCAGCAGCTTGCAGAATGTGAGTGAAGCATTCAATAAACTTGAAGTTTCATAAGGTATTCTGGGTAGGGTTAGAAAATCAGGCAGGAAAGGTGTGTTGGAATCAAACCACAAAGAGTCTTAACTATCATGTGTAAAGAATGTGAACTTTCTTCAGCAATCAATGGCAAATAAGTGAAGCCCTTTGAAGTACTATATATCTTAACTTCAGTTTTACAGACAACTGTTTCAGCCTCCACTTTTCCATACCCACTGAAGCAATCCAATAGTGTGTGGAAATCCAGATTTAATATTTTTGTTCCTTCAAATAATTAAGATAAACTCAGTGTAAGGCAACAGTTTCATTCCAACTACCCCTGGGAGTATTGGAGTGGAGGAAGGAGTGCCATATGGTACAGCCAAGAAAATCTTCGTGAGAACTGGAACACCTCTTGAAAAGAGTATTCATGAAGATGTAAATAACCTAAAATGAAAGTGGACTCCAATGTAATATTTTGATCTGAAGTTAAAGACTGATTAAGATTTTCATGAACTTAAACTTGAATCTGTGCGATTATCAAGGGGTGTAATTGAGAGTCACATCCTTGCTAGGTCTGTGGGGAAATTCCCATCACCATTGATGAGAATTGTGCATAAAGATCATGGGAAGAGCATGGCCCTTGGGTTTCCTCTTAAACAGCCTGTAGGATTTGTTATGGTTACTTTAATGCACTGGTCCTTGGAGACACTAACTACAGTTCTGCCTCTACCTTCCATGCTGAAAATAACAAAAGTTGGGAGTGGGAGTCCCAGGAGATGTAGATGTCTTTTCATTCATTCTTCTTTATCTACAATTGATTTATTATCAAAGGGAAAAATTCTGGCTCCATGAATGCCAAGTCGCTAAACAACAACAACAACAAAATGAAATCCAAATATTGGAGGGGAGAAAATGCTGCCCTATGTTCATTAAGTGACTAACTTTTCTGCAGGTTAGACTTTCTTTGGGAACTCAGGTCATTTCCTTAAGCTGCTGGGAAACTGTCAGTTCTGAGACACACTTACATGTCAGAACATTTTGGCCAGGGATATTTGGACAAGGGCAACAATGATTTTCTTTAGAGAGAGTCTTGAGCTAAGATGCAAACAATAAGGAATTGTCGAATAAAACTATGGTATGGGGATAAAGCAGGGAAAAATGATAGTTCTAAGGACAATGTTCTATTTTCTCATCCAGCTCTCAGCAAAGCTGTATGTGCAACAGTTCTAGATCTTCTGCTGTCTTCCCATACCTGCTCAGTAACTAGCAGTATGTTTGGATTTTGATTTTGAGGTGAAAGTGTCTCTTTTCCAATTCTGGCATGTATTCCAGTTTATCTTACCTGATACTTTCCATCTCTGATTACTTACTGCAGAATCAGCATATACCCGGGCTATCAATTTCTGCTCCTCCTTAAAGAAAATAGACACACTTAGTTATTTTTGCCAGATGGTAAATGTCAGACCCGGCAGACATTCAATATATATTACTAAATGAATAAATATATGATAGACAAGCGCAAGCAGAAATCTCTGTATGCAAAATGTTTCCTTTTTACATGTTGTAGTATTTTACACATGACAATGCTTGAGGACAGGCAAGTGTCTGTTAAAGGTGTCAAAGGATCAGGAAAAGCAACTGGGAGTGGGCAGATATAAGGGCCTCTGCTGCAGAGGTTTCAAGAGATCAGATTCATGTTGCAGAGTTCTTTTTTTTAATTTTTTTTTATTATACTTTAAGTTCTAGGGTACATGTGCATAATGTGCAGGTTTGTTACATATGTATACTTGTGCCATGTTGGTGTGCTGCACCCATCAACTTGTCAGCACCCATCAATTCATCATTTATATCAGGTATAACTCCCCAATGCAATCCCTCCCCTCTCCCCCCTCCCCATGATAGGCCCCAGTGTGTGATGTTCCCCTTCCCGAACTGCAGAGTTCTTTTATCTCTGTCCTAGAGAAGAAGAGTAATGCATTGAATCAGTCATTTACTAAGAAGCCAATTAGTTTGAAGGTAATCCTTTTTTTTTTTTCTTTTATTGCCTTTTGCCTTTTTTGAAATAAAGGAAATCCTTTATTTCAAGTGCTTGTCCTGGGCTTGTCCTGAATTATACTCTTTTAAGCCCTTTGTATATGTTAACTCACTTAATCCTCACAACAAATTTGTGAGGTAGATACTATAGTCATCCTGATTTTATGTATGGAGAAACTGAGGCACAAAGAAGCTAATTTTGTCAAGGCCTTACAGATGCTAAATGTTAACATTGAAATTGAAACCTAGGGAGTCTGGCTTCTGGGTCTGTTTTTATAACTATTACACTATACTTCCTCACGAGGTGACACTCGAGCAGAGACTAAATCATGACAGGGGAGACTCATGAGGCTTTCTGAGGGAAAACTCTCCAGGTAGAAGCAAATCCATGATGCAGGAGCCATATGTCTCTTTCTCAAAGAGCAGAAAGGCCAGTGTGGAAAAGTATGGGAGTCACTGAGGGGAAGAGTGCTAACAATGAGATGTAGTGGCTTGTCGGCCTTGGTAAGGATTTTGGTTTGCATTTTAAGAAAAATAAAAAGGGCTGGGCATGGTGGTTCACACCTGTAATCCTAGCACTTTGGGAGGCCGAGGTGGGCAGACTGTCTGAGCTCAGGAGTTTGAGACCAGCCTGGGCAACATGGTAAGACCCTGGCTCTACTAAAATTACAAAAAATTAGCCAGGTGTGGTGGCACACGCCTGTAATCCCAGCTACTCAGGAGGCTGAGGCATGAGAATCTGTTGAACCTGGGAAGCAGAGGTTGCAGTGAGCTGAGATCGTGCCACTGCACTCCAGCCTGGGTGACACAGTGAGACTCTGTCTCCAAAAAAGAAAAGAAAAAAGAAAATGAAAAAGGCAGAAGAGGGCTTTAAGAAGAGGTTGGTCATGTAGTTTGACTTGTGATTTAAAAAAATATTGTTCCTGCTGTATGTATTGTGGAGGTGGAAGAAAGGGTAGAAGCAGAGAACCAAAATACTGAATATAAATAATATTTAAACAGAATATGTAAGGCAAAATCATACATGTACACACATATATGTACAGAGTCAGTCTTATCTTCTAAAACTATATAGTTCTCAAAATTGCTTACCCAGTGAAATATGTTTTAGCAAAAATAGGTCACAAAATCATTTTAATACTCTCTAAAACATTTTCAGATTTTTAGAAATTGCTGATAGAACCTGTGGTTTGGTGTGGCTCTCTCTAGCTAAATGATGTCCCTGTCTGAGCCACAACTTGACATAGGGAGCCCCTCATAACCTTTCGTTGACATGCCCATTATATTGACAGTCATTAGGTCCTTGACACTCAGCATTTAGTTGCAGCTGGAAGGTGGCTCGGGGAACTGCCTGTACTCCGTAGCTAGCTTTGCCCCTGGTGCTAGGGAATTCTCTAGACCCTGGACATCTCAGCTCCACTATGTCCTGACATCAACTGCTGCACAGCCTGTGTCACCTCTACAAACGTTGGGCTGCTACTGAGCAGCAGGAAGCCGCTATCCATGTTCTTATTGCTGGATCAGTGGCAGCTGCCTCTGAGTCTGCTCAGCTGCCCTGGGGTGGGAAGGTGGGAACCTGCATCTGTTCCAGAATTGTTTTGAGGTCTGATATCCATCTCCGTAGTTGCTGTTGGGTTAAGTTTTATTACGATAGTCTTTAGCAACCTAGACAGAAATGTTTTAATATTCAAACAGTTGTTACAGATGCACGCATACATACTGGGTAACAAGTATCCTTGCTTGGACTATGAAGGAAGTGGCGGAGTAGAGAGAATTGGTAATATTCAGGATATATTTTGAAAGCAGAGCCAAGAGGTAATGGCTAATGGATGGCATGTAGGGTGTGAAAGAGGCAGCAAGAATGACTTCCAGGTCATGACTTGATGCCCGAGTGATTGGAAGAAAGACTGGGAGGAGGACAGGTTTTGTGAGTGAGAATGAAGCATTTGGTTTTAGACATAGTAAGTTTGAAACGCTTGTTCAGTATCCAAGTGAAGCCTCAGGTGCCTGTTTGATCTGTGAGTCTAGAGTTCAGAGGAACAGTTAGAACCCTTTCAGGAATGATTAACTCAATGACCTGATAAACAATTTCCATTCACCTGGTGAGAATCATGTGTCTTAAGACAGAACATTTCATAATTACCTGCCTATTTCAATGTTCATAAATACAAACCCCCAGATCTGTGTGAAAGATTTCACAATAGTTCAGCTTTCTGATATTTAGCTATATAAAATGTAAGAATAAGACCATATATAGCTTGTTAACCTAGTACTTCTTTCTCCTCTCTCATCCCTTCCTTGAAGAAGCAGGCACTAAAGATGCTTAAATGAAGCGTTGATTGAAAATCTCACTTTAGCAAATGAGATAATGCTAAATCTATAAATACCAAGCCTAAATTCAGATATTACTGGGAAGGAAGTATAGTTTTAAGATGGGAGATTGAAGATTAAAAAAAAAAACTTATAGCATTTTTATGGTATGTCAGGCTCAGATTGAAAAACCAAGAGGACATTTTAAAACCTGAAATAAAATCAAAACAAAGCAAAAAAAAGCTAGTTTTGGAGCAAACAGATTTGAGAGAGAGGAATCTCAGAGTGAGTATTATCACTTTGACATCTCTGTTATATGGCTCTAAAAACATCTTTTCTGGAGTTTTAACTTGGGATGATTTTGTGAAACAGGAATCACAAAACTACAGTGAGTACAAAGAAAATGTTTTAATAAAATATTCAATACAGTATTTCCCTGTGGGAATTCTAGAAGAAGAAGCTGAAGGAAGTGATTGTCACTGTTGGGAACCCAGTCCTAAATGAGACAAGACTTAGCTTTCCTCCAAAGACACCTTGTCCAGCTCTGCCCAACAGGCTGCAATGAGATGGACCAGGAGACCTTCAGGAGTCACCGACAGACCAAGTGAATGAACTGAATCCACTTACAAACAGATCCACTTAAACGGTTTTTGCCTCAGGCTTCCTACCAAATGCAGTATCATGGAGACAGGAGAAGGTTGATATACAAAAGGCATTAACATGATTTTGTTTTTTCTCCTCCTATTCTATTCGCATTTACAGAGTGATCATTAGTAACAGAGAGATCTGTGGTTTCACCAACTAAGCATTTCAAACAGATTTCATTTCTTGACTAAATTCTGTGCTCAAGGCCTGTTACTATTAGTAATTCTTGTGTTTCAAATTGAGAGAAACGAGAGCATACCCACCCCTACACATAACTTAAGCATGTCACTGAGAATTCTACACATATGAAACAAGCATAAGCCATGAATCCTCCACTTTGTGTGTTACTTTTTATTACTACAGAAAGTGCTGTTGCTTGAATATGAATATCATTTAGTGTAATAAAATGTGGAAAGACACATTATTGTGTTCCAGCTCTGGTTCAGTCTGACAGTGCCTGGCATAAACCATCGAAACTTGATAAAAGACTGTCTTGGGGGGGTTATCTTGCTGTCATGATTCTGAGGTGTTTTGATTCCCTTCTGGAGTCATAAATTGCACCTTTGGTACCATGAGGGAAGAGTTGTTCCTTCGGATAGAATTGTTCCTCCTCATGGAATTGTTTCTTCTCATGGAGTTGCGCTTCCTCAGAGAATTCTGATGAGACAGTTCACTCTTTTGGAGGGTCTGAATAAGGATGGAAGGTTTCTCATCCAGCTCTCGGGCACTGCACCGTGGAGCAGCTACCTTAACAGTATTGCCAAATTTGGAGTAATCCACAGAGTACACTCCTTCTTCCTCAGTCACAATGGACACAAAGCGGTGGCCCCATTGGATCTCCTCAGCGATGTAGGAGGTTCGTGCTTGTGTGGTGATGCCAGTAGTTTCAACCACTCCTTCCAGAATAACTATGACCTCCAAGTCTTGGTTGGCCAGGTCAGTTGCTGAGATGTCATACAGGGGGCTGCGCTTGTCAATCACGTGGCAGATGATCAAAGGGGCCACCAGAAAAATGTTATTGCTCTCAATTGGGTTATCAACAGGAATGTCTAGTTGGTGAATAGGGACCACTTCCCCTTCAGGTGTAGTTGTTTTCTTCACCACCTGGATGCGCACGGAGGCACTAATGATCATGCTTTTCCTCAGGTCACCCACTCGGAACATGAAGCACAGCTTGCCATTTCGGACGGCAATCACAGCATGGCGGCTGAAAATCAAAGTTTCTGCCCTTCTGTGAGCCTGAGCTGTTTTCATGAAAATGCAGCCTAACATGACCGCATTGATGATCAAACCCACAATATTCTGGAGAATCAAAACCGTGATGGCCAAAGGGCACTCCTCTGTCATCATCCTCCCTCCAAACCCAATGGTAACTTGAACTTCAATGGAGAAGAGAAAAGCAGAAGTGAAAGACCTGTGAGGAAGGATATCAGAAAAGAACACCATCAGGTCACATTTTGAATAATGAAATAATATGCCAGGCTGAACTTTTCATTTTCTTCCACTAGAGACTATTAAATGCTTGCAGACAGACTAGCCAACTTAAACTTGTAAAATGCCAAATTCTAAACTGTGTTTAGAACAGTCTCTCTCTCTCTTGCATGCATCTACCTCCAGACTTCTGGAGATTAACATTCTATTAATTCACTGAGTTCCTTTAAGCTAAGGCCTAATTAACATTCTATTAATGTTTCACATGGGCTTAACTGTGTAAAAGATTAATATATTTTTATATAAAGGCATATTTTACATTGCGAAATACTTCACTTTCACAAAGGCACAGTTTACTCTGTAAAACTTTCTACCAGGTGGATGTTTATTATTTATTGCATATCTATGTTTAGGAGACTTGAGTCATACGGAAGGTACTGAGTACTGAGTGAACTTATTATTTATAATCTTTAAAATCATATTCATTAGCTAATACTTATTTTGTATCTCATATAGAAATAGTACAGTGCTAAAAAAACTGGTATAAAACACATTATTCCAAACAACTAGTATTTTCAATAGAAGGGAATGGTTTTCCATTTGGAAAGAAAAGTGTCTTATTGATGATCTAATTTTGTTCTTTTAAGTCAGGGGTCCCCAAGCCCCCCAGGTCAGGGACCAGTAGTGGTCCATGGCTGGTCAGGAACTGGGGCACACACAGCAGGAGGTGAATAGTGGGTAAGCCAGCATTACCGCCAGAGCTCTGCTTCCAGTCAGGTCAGTGGAGGTACTGTATTCTCATAGGATAGCGAACCCTATTGTGAACTGCGCATGTGGGAGATCTAGGTTACCCCCTCCTGATGAGAATCTAATGCCTGATGATCTGAGGTGGGATAGTTGTTTTATCCCCACACCATCCCCATCCCCCAACCCCATCAGTGGAAAAATTGCCTTCCACAAAACCAGTCCCTGGCTCCAAAAAGGTTGAGAAGCGCTCCTCTAGGTGTTCTGGAGAATACTGAAATGATGAAAGGGAGAACTAGAGGCAGAAACTAGTAAATGACTGTGTCAAGATCTCATACAGATATGCCTTATTCTACTCTGCTGTAATGTACTTTGCAGATACTGCATTTTTATAAATTGAAGGTCTGTGGCAACCTTTGTACAGCAAGTCTATTAGCACAATTTTGTCAAAAGCGCGTGCTCACTTTGTGTCTCTGTGTCACATTTTGGTAATTCTCACAAGATTTCAAACTTTTTCATTATTATTACATCAGTTACCATGATGTGTGATTAGTGATATTTGATGTCACGATTGTCATCGTTCAGGGCAGCAGTCCCCAGCCTTTTTGGCAAAGGGACTGGTTTTGTAGAAGACAATACTGGGGGGTGTATGGGGAGAAAATGGTTTCGAGATGAAACTATTCCACCTCAGATCATCAGAAATTAGATTCTTACAAGGAACCCGCAGCCTAGATCCCTCACCTGCGCAGATCACAATAGGGTTCACACTCCTATGAGGATCTGATGCCCCCACTGATGTGACTGGAAGCAGAGCTCAGGAGGTAATGTTTGCTCCCCTGCTGTTCACCTCCTGCTATGTGGCTTGGTTTCTAACAGGCCACAGGCCAGCACTGGTCTGCAGACCAAGGACTGAGAACCCCTAGTTTGGGGCACCATGAGCCATGCCCATATAAGGTGACAGACAATCAATAAATGTGTATGTTCTGACTCCTCCACTGACCAGCTGCTCCCTTGTTTCTCCCCTTTTCCTTGGGATTTCCTGTTCCCTGAGACACAGCACTACTGAAATGAGGTCAGTTAATAGCCTTACAAAGAACACTAAGCGTTCAAGTAAAGGAAATATTTGCTGCCTCTCACTTTAAATCAAAAGCAAAAATGATTAAGCTGGTGAGGAAGGCAAAAGCCACACTAGGCCAAAGGTTAGGCGTATTGTGCCAAACAGCCAAGTTGTGAACAATGGAAAGAAAAAGTTTTGAAAAAAATTCAAAGTGCTACTCCAGTGAAGACACAAATGATAAGACAGCGAAATAGCTGCATTGCTGACATGCAGAAAGTCTGAGTGGTCTGGACAAAAGACCAAATCGGGCACAACATTCCCCTAAGCCAAAGCCTAAACTAGAGCAAGGCCCTAATTCTCTTCAATTCTATGAAGGATGAGAGGTGAGGAAGCTGCAACAGTAAAGTTTAAAGCTAGAAGAGATTGGTTCAGGAGGCTTAAGAAAAGAAGCCGCCTTCAAAGCAGAAAAGTGCAAGGTGAAGCACCAAGTGCTGATGGAGGAGCTGCAGCAAGTTACCCAAAAGATCTAGCTAAGAAAATTAGTAAAGGTGGCTGCACTAAACAACAGATTTTCAGTGTTGAAAATGAAAAAGCCTTCTATTGGAAGAAGACGTTACCCACAACTTTCATAGCTAGACAGAAGTCAATGCCTGGCTTCAAAGCTTCAAAGTTCAGGCTAACTCTTCTTAGGAACTAATGCAGCTGGTAACATCAAGTTGAAGCCATTGGTCATTGACCACTCTGAAAATCCTGAAGCCCTGAAGCATATAAAGTGACTCTGCCTGCACTCTATAAGTAGCAGTATAAAGGCTAGAGGACAGCATATCTGTTTGCAGCATGATTTATTAAATATTTGAAGCCCACTGCTGAGACCTACTGCTCAGAAAAAAAGATTCCTTCAAAATATTACTGCCCATTGACAATGCACCTAGTCACTCAAGTGCTCTGACGGAGATGTAGAAGGAGATGATTGCTGTTTTTATGCCTGTTAACACAACATCCATTCTACAGCCATGAGTCAAGGAGTAATTTCGACTTTCAAGGCCTATTACTTAAGAAATTTACATTTCATAAGGCTATTGCTGACATCGATAGTGATTCCTCTGATGGAGCTGGGTAAAGTAAATTGAAAACCATCTGGAAAGGATTCATCATTCTAGATGCCATTAAGAACATTTGCGATTCATGGCAGGAGGTCAGAATATTAACATTAACAGGAATTGGGAAGAAGTTGATTGTAATTCTCATGAATAAGTTTGAGAGGTTCGATACTTCAGTGGAGGGAGTCACTGCACATGTGGTAGAAATAGCAAGAGAACTAAAATTAGAAGGGGATCCTGAAGATGTGACTGAATTGCTGCAATCTCATGGTAAAACTTGGATGAATGAGGCGTTGCTTCTTCTGGACAAGCAACGAAAGTGGTTTCTTGAGATGGAATCTACTCTTGGTGAAGATGCTGTGAACACTGTTGAAATGACAAAAAAGAATTTAGAAGATTACATAAACTTAGTTGATAAAGCAGTGGCAGGTTTTGAGAGGATTGACTCCAGTTTTGAAAGAATTTCTACTGTGGGTAAAATGCTATCAAACAGCATCACACATTACAGATAAATCTTTTGTGAAAAGAAAAGTCAATTGATGCAGCAAACTTCATTGTCATATTTTAAGAAGTTGCCACAGCCATCCCTACCTTCAGCAACCACTACCTGGATCAATCAGCAGCCATCAATATCAAGGCTAGTCCCACCACCAGCAAAAAGACCACATCTTGCAGAAGGCTCAGATGATTATTAGTATTTTTTAGCATTAGAATATTTTTTGAATTGAGATACGTACATTTTTCAGCCATAATGGTATTACATACTTATTAGATTACAATATAATGTAAATGTTGTGTATGTACCGGGAAACAAAAAAGTCTGTGTAACTGGCTTTATTGTGATATTTGCTTTATTGCAATGGTCTGGAACCAAAACTGCAATATCTCTAAGGTGTACCTGTAATTAATATTATACTAACTTGAATTTTCTCACTTTGGCCTAATCCTGTGAAAGAAGCAAAGGGAAGGAACCAAGAAGTTGTAGGATTTTCTTGGGAAGCTTTTTCAAATAGAACATCTACTCCCTATCTTAGTGAATAAACATTGATTTGATAGGCTGAGGTTGGATCTGGGTAAGAGGCTTTTGAAAAGTTCTCAGGTGATTCTCATTTACCCCCATATGGGAAGCACCACATTTATTACTATCAATTTATAACACTTAATTTCACAACTAGTACTGCTGTGGCTTCTTCATGGAAAAGGGATTAGTCCTATCTTTGCCCCCAACCCCAATTTCCAACTTCTCTAACTTTATAGAAGACAAGCCACACACATTAGCAATCTCTCAAAGTATTACCTATTTATTAATGCTATGGACAGCAGGTGAGAAAAATGTTTAAAACCATTTGAATACTTGGTATATACAGTGCACTTTGGTAGAAAACCATGAGGGATAAGCAAGAATACATGGATTATTCTTTTGATTAGTTTTTAAGTGGAGTGCAAAAGTTGCCTATTTCTTTTGGTGCTAAAATGATTCAGGGAAAACTACAGTAATTGCCTATTGCACCAGCTACCCACAAAAAGATATCTGGTAGAGCCCCAAAACATGGCGAAGAATAAAAATGGACCCCAGAGAAGGGGTATGGATAAAACACTGGTTTCTGTATCCATACTTCAGAGAGCAATCTAATGATAAATATCCCAAATGGTTTGTTTTAATGGTTTAAGAGACTGTTCATGTGGATATGTTATATATTGTTTAGGAATTCTAAATATTACATGTGGTACAAGATCCAGCTTTTTACTGACACTTGCTATGCTAAACAATCTCAGGAGATAAAAGTGTTTAGCTGTTCCTTTGTTCTGTTACAGAGAGAGGTAGGCTGGATAATATTGAGAAAGGAAATATATTGGTCTATTTTTTGACTCATATTAAATGAAGGAGTCAAAGAGACTCCTTGAAGGAGAAAATACATGAAGGAGGAAATGAGTCACCCTAAAAGAAGAATGGTCAAACATTATTTGGAAATACTGGCGAATATTCAATGAAAAATGTTGTTTCCAATTTTAGTGATATGATTGGACATTGAATTTACAAAGAGAAAAATGCAAAGAATTGGAATTATTATTAGTCACCTTTTAAATTCTCATTGGGAGAGAATGGGTATTTTTAAGGTTTGCTGTTATTATTTCTTTTATCTCTTTTTATCAGTATCTATCATATAATTTAGATTAAAAATTTATTTTGATATGAAAATGATTCACCAATTATCAGTGCCAGTAAGTTTCTTAAAGAGATATATTATAGATAATGATATTTGATCTTAGAATATCTATTGAATGTTTTAACGGATATTTTAAGTATTGTGTTTTCTTTATATCTGGTATACCGATAATTTCCTGTGTTTTCCAACTGCATTTTCTTTGAGACAACAGTTCGTGACAAGTTTGAAAACGGAAAAGAATATCTAATCAATATTAAAAGCAATACATCAGTTCAATAGTTTTTGCTCCTCAAAAATTGAGCTGAAATCTGTGGTGTGTGATCTCCGCGCACTAATGCTGCCTTCCTCCTTGAAAGGATGGTGGTATTGTAGTTACTTAGCAAATGGAAGGGTGGACAAGTTCACAGTCTGGGGTCCACTTTCTGCAGTGATATGCTAGCTTCATAAGGTTTCAGAGTCACTGGAGGTCCCATCCTTTGGGGAGACATTATGAACAGTCTCCTGGTATCATAATGCTTTTTCAAGTTTCCTTGCTTTGTGAATTATGTGAATTTAAAATGTTCTTTTAAAAATGTTTTGAAAAATTTTCCAGTGTTATTACTACTGTTTTGATTCACAGTGAACAACTTGGTAATTGATCTCTTTCCACCTCCCAACAACAACAACAAAAAATTAAGAAACAAATCACCTCAACTAAATGTTCTTAAACCATGTGAAAGTGAGAGAGGAGAATCACTGAAATCAAATTCAATTTACCTGTCTTTGAGATACTTATGATATGAGAAAGAAGCCAAAGTTAGGTAATCTAAGAACTGTCTTGTCCTTATTCTATTTAAACTTTGAAAGAAGAGTACAAAATTAAATTGCTTTTATATAACCCCTTCCATAAAATTTTGGACTAATTTTCATTAAAAATTAGCAATTTCTAGTTCTGAATCTTAGCACAACTTTTAATTTCTGAATCCTATGCAAGCAATCAGCTATGTTATGATAATCTCGATAAAGAAGGGATGATATTTATTTCATTTTTTAGTAGATTTTTAATCTAGGACACTCTCCCCCTAGGACCTCCCTATTTTTTTTTCTTATTATTTCTGAAAGTGCCATGGGTTAGAAGAGTCATAGAAAAATGTCCACTAGCATAATATTTTTTGTTGATCAGAGATACTTAACTGTGGACACTGAAACTACGGACAGCAGCTTTCTCATACTGAACTAAATGTGTGTGCTTTTGGAGTAAAGCACTCTGTGTTATCCTCTGAATTACAATTTTTTTTTTTTTTGATAACTGGTACAACATTTTCAAGGCTAGTCCAAAGGACTGAAGCTCAGATTTTCAGAGACTCTTCATCCATAAAGCTGCATTAAAAAAAAATATTTACTATGTTAGGTTTTGTTCTTTATTGTGCTTTTTTGTTTCTGAAGATTCTAAAACAAACCCTTTATTTCACTTTCAATTAAATAACAGAATGATAAGAGAAAAGGCATTTTGACATTTTTTTCTCTACTGTTTTCAACCCCTGCCTCATCCCACTACGTTCTTACCTGACATTAGTCACACACACAGTGGACTCCAAACCACTTTTCTCCATTCCACTTTTCTCCATGTAAGCATAGATGTCCCCATGGGCAAAGGCCACCAGCCACCACATGATAGCGAAGAGCAGCCAGCTGCAGAGGAAGGACATGGTAAAGATGACCAGCGTGTGGCGCCATTTCAGGTCCACCAAGGTGGTGAAGATGTCCTGCAGAAAGCGTCCTTGCTCACGGATGTTCTTGTGCGCCAGGTTGCAGGCCCCGCTTTTGGCGATGAAGCGGGCTTTGGGGAGGCGGTCTCGGATGCGCGGCTTGCGCAGGTTCTCCGCGGCGATGCGCGCCAGCACATACTCCTCCGGGATGATACTCTTTCTGGCCAACATCGTCCTGTCACCATAGCCAGCTTAGCCACCTGCCTGTCACCTGCCTCTCCGTCCCTGGACACCCGTCCTCCTGCACGAGGGAAACAGTTATTAAAAACTTAAAAATCCACCCTCTGCTCACCTCTTGGTCCTTGTATTCAAGGATATGTTTGTACATGCGCGAGGTGACATGCAAAACCAAAACTGTGATTTTTCACTAACCCAAACATAAGTCTAGCTTGTGCCTGAGTTCTGGGATCTCAGAAAAATTACTTGGTTTTAATAAAAAGAACTGTTTCAATTTTTCTTATCTTCTGAGCACATATGGACCTAGCCTTAGCTAAACAAAACCAAGAGCCTTCCGGTAAACAGCAGGCTCAAAGATAATTCTCTGCGACGAACCGCGTCTATAAATTAGTGCAAGACTACAGCACGTGCGTCAATCAAGAAGATTAAGACCAGTTGGGTGCACGATCTACTTATTAAAGTACTTAGATGATGTAGCAATATTAAAAGTAAAGAGGGGAAATTCCTCCGTTATTTTTAGAAGTAAGCAAAGGCCGTGACTCCTCGCGCAGTATAAATAACATGTAATCTGACAAAATTATAGTAAGTGGTGTGCTATAGAATTTATAAATTATAAGAATTATTTTAAATGCGAAAGAATGAGTTGCATCTAAAAAAAACAGTTAAAAAGGTTCCTGTGGAAATCATAATATTATAAATTGAAAAACTGAACACTGTTTTTTTTTTAAACAACTAAGGAATCAAATATACAAGGTGAGGGGGGAGAAAAAAGAACTAGACAACAGCCTGCGGGTTGCAGTAGGGGAGTGCGCCCCGAAAAGTCCATCCAACACTGCAAGCCTCTCCGGTGTTTTGCATTTTAAATCATTTATGGGGACGCGGACAGCCTCCACCTCCCCTCCCCCGGAGCAGCTTTGAAACTTACAGACTCCGGGCAGCGGGCGCGGCGGCTGGACCTCCTTGCACACGCCGGCGGGCCGCGGGCAGGTCCCTCGCTCTCCCATCCTGGCGCGCGGGACCAGGGGCCGCCCAGGCCGGAGGGACAGATTGGGGGCTGCGTGTCCTATGGAGAAGAGTTAAAATAATAAAAGGTGCAACTGAATCTAAACGCAGGGAGGGCTAGAGGAAGGGGGATGGGTGTAGATCTTCCCCTCCCCCTGCTCAGCTCAACTCCCTTGGCCACTTCAGTGGGAGGAGGAGGGACAAGGGGGTTGAGGGGGATGCTCCACAAATCAGCCTCCCAGTTAGGGCTTTGACGCACGCCAGACCTCGGAAGCCGCCGCTGTCGCGGAGTAGGGGGCAGGCGGGGAGGGGGCGAGCGCGAGTCCCCAGGAGGTAGGGAGCAGGCCAGAGGGAGGGACGACCCGGGGGAGGGCGGGACCTGCGGAGCCAGCTCCTTCCCAGTAGCCGCGACCCCCTGCCGCCAGCGTGACACACAAGTCTTTAAAAGGCTCTCTGCTCAGGAGAGAGAACTTTCAGAGTCCAAGTTCACTGACGTAAGGAGATTTAATTTTAATTTTATTTTGTAACCTAGGTAGATAACTGGGCTTCTTCATGATAACTGGGCTACTTCGGACGGAATAAAAGCAGAGAGGTCAGAAAATATTCTTCCAAGGCGTTCAAGCTGTGGGCACACGCAATTATTTACATTAAATTTCCACCTGCTAGGAGAGATGCAGGAGGACGATGTTCTGAAACCCACTCTAGTACACTATTTCTTCACCAGCCAAAGCCAGGGAATTAAACACACACACACACACACACACCCCTCAAAACAGCGACTGCGACCCCCGCCCCGCCCTATCCCTTAAGGAAAAAAAAAGAAAAGAAAAAAGAAACCACTGGCAGTGGCTCCCGATGGAGAAATTTTGCCCCAAACAGGGACCTCCGTTAACACTTCAGCGCTGATAAGGCCAGGTCACTCGGTCTTCAGTAATTGGTTGCTTTCTGAAATATTGCAGCTTCTTCCTCTGTCTAGATGGTCTGAATGATAAAACAGAGCATTTGCGTACAAAAAAGGTTATACAATAAACATCTATAGCTTTTTGAAAAGGAGCCAGCGAAGACAAATGTGCTTTTTCCCACAGGTCAAGCCTCCTGATTTTGGCACTTGCGTTAATGGAAACTTTAATTCTTGGAAGTTTCACATATTTTCCAAGACTCGGGCCGAAAGTGTATGGAGCATAAACAATGTATTCATTTAATTACCCAAAGACCTAAAATTAGTCTTTAATGATGACAAATTAAGAACATTTTTTTCCCCTTGTGGTTAGATCTCTTTAACCCCGGTAAGCCCAGGATCCTAGATTGTTAGTGGTAGTCCTCCTTTCTAAGGTCATTAATTTTTGCAGTAATTTATATAGTGTAATAGTTTTACAAGTGTGTGAAGAATCAGTCAATTCCCGCCATTGTTCTATTTTACTTTTGACTTTGTGCACATTATTATTCATTATTTTAGCCCGGGGAACATTTATTGCACACCTTTGTAAACTTTTTTTAGGTTTATGTGTCTAGAGATATATAAATATATGTCATAGTTTTTGCTTTTAAGAGGCAGACAGTTGTAGCAAGAGAGAGATACTCTAATACAAGCAGGGATGTGATTAGAATAGGAAAGGAAATTAAAAAATGCCATGGGAATTCAAATGAGAGATATTTAAGAGTAGGAGACTAAGGAAAAATCTATGGATTATTTGGCATCTGATCTCGGCTTTGAAAGTCTAGATATATTTAGGGTATACAGAAAAGCAGAGAAAAGACAGCCCAGGTCAGCACTGATGAAGCCAAGCTGGCTACACAGCAGGATTGGACACTTGAGTTCAGTGCTCCCTGGGCAAGTGCTGTTACCACCACTCTCAAAGAGATTTTCATGTACTTGTCATTCCCACTCCCACCACTCCTGTACCCACTCCCTTAAACTGGGGACTGCTAGAGGGCAAGGCTGTGACTTGCTCATCTTTTTTTCTTTGAGACGGAGTCTGGCTCTGTCGCCCAGGCTGGAGTGCGGTGGCCGGATCTCAGCTCACTGCAAGCTCTGCCTCTCAGGTTTACGCCATTCTCCTGCCTCCGCCTCCCAAGTAGCTGGGACTACAGGCGCCCGCCTCGTCGCCCAGCTAGTTTTTGTTTTTTTTTTTTTTTTAATTCTTTAGTAGAGACCGGGTTTCACCGTATTAGCCAGGGTGGTCTCGATCTCCTGACTTTGTGATCCGCCCGTCTCGGCCTCCCAAAGTGCTAGGATTACGGGCTTGAGCCACCGCGCCCGGCTCCACTTGCTCATCTTTGTAGCAATACCCTAGCGCCATTTAAATTACAAATGGGCTCAAAAAATATTTTTGAATCAATGAATGAAAAATACAAAGTTGAAGAAGCCAATTGGGGCCTTAAAAATGCATAGACAGCCTTAAATGCTCAACAAAAGAATCTGAGGAGTCCTCAGCAGGTAGTGGTAAGCCATGGAAAGATTTTGATCAGAAAACTACACAATAAGAGCCTGTTTTAAGAGGACTGATCTAGAAGCAGAGAATATAATGACTTTAAGGGTTGCATTTCTTAAGTATAGTCCCTCTGGGCTCCAAAATTCTGTAACTGGCAGAAGAGGGTGCTGGAAACTATGACATTAATTAGAGAAGGAATGAGGTCTTGGGCTAATAGGTAACATCAGTGGGCAATATATAAATACGTACAAAAGGAATGTTATACAGAGTCAGTATTGGAAAAGGGGAAAGTCAGAGGTGACTGTGCTATTTATCGTAGTAACAGAAAAATAGTAAGAAAATTGGAATGAGAAGAAGAGCTGGACTGCTCTGGAGAACTTATGAGAAGATTTGCAACAAATAAATCCATATCTGAATTCTCCAAAAATTCTGTTTTTTGGCTATAATACATATTTCAGACTCATTTTTTTCAGTGAGATATATTCTTCGAAATATGCAATTTTAAATAGTTCGACTTGCTTTGATAACAGAGTGTCATATTTTTATTAGTAATTTAACCTGATTAATTCAAAATCAGGGCACATAATAAAGACCAATTTTTAAGGAATTAATAAGTAAATGTTTGACAACAGTAGGCCTAAGAACAAATAGTAGTCGTTTTGAAGTGGTAAAGAATGTGTACTATAAGAATATTACAGATATATATTTTTCTTTGTATTCCCTTTCTATATTGTTTCCTTAACCAGTGTGTGTCTTTGTCCTTCAACTAGTTTTTCTGCACTGAGTGGAAACTGCATGAGAGTACGTTGTTGATTATCACCACACACTCAGGGTCTCAAATTGTTCTGAGATCCCAAGAGTAGGTACTCAATAAATACTTGTCAAATGAAAAGAAGTAGGAATAGTGTTCAAAACATGACATTTCTCTCTTTCTTGCATTTTCTCTGTCATCTCTCTCTACCCTTCATGGTTTTGTAACTATTTCTGAGAACCCACATGGGAAATGTGAAGTTTTGGAATTCACTTTGAAGTCTATTTCTATAGCTGTCTGCAAAAATTTTCTTCCTCTCACCTTTCTCTTTACTATATTGCCCTACCTTTAAATCAAACTTGTCCAATGTGTGGCCCGTGAGGTGCATGCAACCCAGGAGAGCTTTGAGTGCTGTCCAACACAAATTCATAAACTTTCTTAAAATTATGAGCTTTTTTGTTGTGATTTTTAGCTTATCAGCTATCATTAGTGCTATTGTACATTACGTGTGACACAGGACAATTCATCTTCCAGTGTGGCTCAGGGAAGCCAAAAGATTGAACACTCTTGCAAAAGTATCCATTTCTCCCTTCATTAGCAACTTCCCTAACGGCTCTAAGTCAGCAATACTTAAACTTGTGTGGCATTTGCTAGCTAAGTTTCTCTTTACAACTTGATTTTAAGCTTAATGGACATACACCTCTATCCCCCAAAAGTCTTTCTGGACACATAGTAGCTGCTCAATAAATATTTATTATTGACTGACCTCTAGCTCTCCCTCATATTATGGTCCAAACAGTGAACATTTAAATTTGCCTCTGGTGAGAAATTGGCCAAAAAAATCAATTAATTTTCAAGAGCACATTTACTACTTAGGGCTTATTTTATTCATCTGCCTATTCAATCACTATTTGCTGTTGTCCACTAAAAGTTACGTATATTTTCTTAACTGTTCAATAATTTTCTTAATTGTTCTTTCATGAGTGAAGACTAATTTGCACACTACCAGAGGAGATGAGTAAGAAGGCTAGAACACAGCTCATTTTATTTACTATTATAATTTTCTTGAGTATGCAGGAATCCTGTTAGAATTTACTCATGTTGCAGAAATTTATGCAATTAAAAACCAATTAAAAGATATTGGTTCACTTGTAAGTCAGCATCTGTCAGGTTCCTTTTAGACCCGATGAGCATTTTCTTTGAGTTTCTGACATTCTCATTCTCTTAAGAAACAACGCTTGTCAAGTGCCTTCAGACAAGTAGAGAAAATATTAGGTTGATGCTTTTCCTAATTGTCTGCTGCTTTGATTACTAAATGCAAATCAACAAAGTTTCTGAAACTACCCTTGAGAACAAGGGTGAAATTCTTGCAGTTGTTGACTTTGCCTTTGACATGACTTGTAGACTTCAAACTCTTGGATTTCCTGAGCCATATTAGACTTAAAAAATTGGAGGGTCTTCAAGATGGCAATGGAAACGAGTCATGTTAGCTGACCAAATAATGGTTGGTCTATTTGCTTAGTATGCTGCTTTATTAGTGTCCTCATATAAACCACTTTGGAACATATTGCTTTGGAATCAACTTAATAAAATTGTTACATAAACTAGTAATCAAAACAGCATGTTATAAACTTACTTTTTTGGAGTTATCATGGAATGGGAATGACAATATAACTCTTCTCAGTTATTTGTTCCAGTGAATTCAGAAAACATTTCTTTTTGAGATATGTATCTATTTATGTGCAGAAAAGCATCACTGTTTTAAATAAGGTCACCCCATTTCTTCTTTGCAAGCTCAGCTCCTCAAACTTTAGCAAGCTCACAGGTGTGAATCAGAAAGGTCAGTAAAGGAGGCACTCAAAACTATAACTACCCTTTGATTTGCATCTAGGTGAGCAAAACAGCATCCCTGCTCCAAGGCATTGTTGGGGAGAAAGCTGTGAGCAAACAAGTAATACATTACATAATTATTAATAGTGGTAAAACATATAAAGAAAATAAATCAAGATAAGGATCAAAAGTAACGAGGGCCAGAGATGACAGTTTTAGATAGAGTTCAAAAAAGACCTCTTTAAAACAATGACATTTGAATAAAGAATCAACTGTATGATCAACTGGGGAAAGAGTGCTTTAGGCAGCCCAGAGCAAGTGTGAAAGCTTTGAGGCAGGAAATAGTTTGATGTGCTTAAAGAACAATAAGAAAACCAATATAGCAGATGGGTAAGAGGAAAGGCAGAGGAAGAGCTGGGAAAAGTGGGAAGTCCCTTCACTGTTTTCTCCATTTACCCGATGAATAAGGATTGAGAGTTTGCCAGGTACTAGGTTATGAAAATCACTGACCCTAATCCTTGATACAGTTGCATGAGAATTGGGTTATTTTCCTCATTTTGCACATGAGTTGGTTAGAATTTAGCAAAATGTCTTTCCAAAGTCACTTACCAAGTAGGTGGAAAGCTATGACAAACTCAGAACATCTGATTCCAAATCCTACGCTTTTCTTACTAGACAATATCTCAAAGAGATGATTGTCCAACCATGGTCCAGCTACACAAGAAATGCCTGGTCATATGATTCCATGCCCCTCCAGACTTCTGTTGAGGAAGGATAGAATAAGACATAGAATCTTTGGCCCAGAAATTACAATATCTTTAATGAAAATATATACATACTTCTGATAAAATAAAGCACATTTAAAAGTTATCCTGGAGATTCTCTTGCCCAGCCAGGTATTAGAACCTCACAGAATTATTTTTAGGGCAAGATGAGATAATATAAGATGCTTAGGATAGCTACTGGCCTGTGATAAATACTTAATAAATATCAACTCTTATTAATATCTTAGGGCTGATTTTAGTTTGCTGATGGTCAAGAAGGTCTCAGAGCAGGCTGTGGGGGTAGGAAGGAAAAGCTATAGCCCACAGATTTCTTTTATCATTGTCTAGACCTGAATATTTTTGAGATCTTACCAACCCTCAGAGTGCTATTATAAATAACCAATAGTTGTACTACCATCTCCTCAACTCTTGAATTTAATTAAGACACTGGGGACTAAAAAGGGGCCAACCAACATACTGGTAATAAAATAAGGACTCAAAAATCAACACATATGTTTTACTGTAATAGTGTCTCCAAGAGAAAAGTAGTTCCTTCCGTCAAAGAAAGAGTACCCGTGCTGATTCTGTTCTACTGGTAGTCTACAAAATGCTAGTTATAAATAAAGCTAGTAGGGCCTCTCCCAAGAGAAGATGAGAAATAGTGGCTGTCACTGTTGATTTTTGCAGGGCCTGAAATTATGCTTTCATATTCTCGTGCCAAAGAAAGGCAAGTTCACATGAGCCTGGGATCTGCCCTGCCATAGGAACTCTTCACAGGATTTCTGAAACTCTTAGGGAAAAAAGCAGTTCCCAAGGATGACCTGATCCATTGCTATGGTTTCACGTCATTATGTTTTGCAAAATGAGTGACTCACGCGATGCTTGGAAAGAGAAACCTGACGTTTTCCAGAACTCTCTGTAGAGCAGCTCCTTATTGCCACCTTTCAAAACTGTCAGCTATAGAAAGGATTATAGAGGTTGAAAGTTTTAAAGTGATATTTAGACTTGTTGGGCCCAGTGAAGCCAGGATATTTTTTCTGCTGTTAAATGATTTTTTAAAAATTTTTTTAAGGTAAAAATGTTCTGTGCCAGAAAAGCTTTCACCAGGTCATTTTTTGTAAACAGATTCACACTGGAATTACATATTTGAGAGTTGTTTCTAATTTAAAATGTCAAATTACCTCATTTTTTGTTAGAATTGATGGGATGATAAAATGATCTCTCAAAATTTATTATGGATTTAAAAGTCAATCTTTCTTTAAAAAATTGAGAAATTATGGGAGATGCATGAGCTATAGTATAACTTCTATTTACGTTCACAGCGGTTTACAGGCAGAAAGATGAGATCACGTGCCAGTTCTGCCATTTACTTGGTTGATGACTTTGAATAACATACTTAATGACTCTGAGCCTCAATCTCCGCTTCTGCAAAATGGACTAACATCTACCTCTCAGAGTTGTATAGATTAAATGAGTTGAGTATGTAAAGGATTTAGCACAGGCCCAGGACACTTAAAACTATGTAGATATATATATATTTTTTGAGATGGAGTCTTGCTCTGTCTCCCAGGCTGGAGTGCAGTGGCCCATCTCAGCTCACTGCAAGCTCCGCCTCCCGGGTTTACGCCATTCTCCTGCCTCAGCCTCCGGAGTAGCTGGGACTACAGGCGCCCACCACCGCACCCGGCTAGTTTTTTGTATTTTTTAGTAAAGACGGGGTTTCACCGTGTTAGCCAGGATGGTCTCGATCTCCTGACCTCGTGATCCGCCCGTCTCGGCCTCCCAAAGTGCTGGGATTACAGGCTTGAGCCACCGCGCCCGGCCTGATATGCTTTTACTACTTTTCTGTTTCTTAAATCAGTGATGTATAAAGAATTACACAAAATGTCTTTTTAGTATCTACCAAGTTTATCTGTTTTTTTCTTCTTTGACCAGTTAATTTGGTCAATTAAGTCACTGAAACTGTTTTTACATTCCTGAGATTAAACTCCAATTGGTCACTGTCAACTGTTATTTTAATATAACGCTAGATTTTGTTTGTTAAACAGTTTACTTAGGACTTTTGCATAAATATTTGTGAATGAGATTGGTCTCTATTATTTTTTTCTGTGTCATCTCTGTCTGATTTTGGGTAAATGTTATGAGTCTTTGTAAAAAGAATTGGTGTGTATTCTTTCTCTATTTGTTGTAATAGTTTATATAGAGTAGGGATTAGCTGCTTCTTGAAAGCTTGGAATAATTTTGAAATCATCTGAGTCTGAGTCTGAATTTCTTTGTTCTTCTTCTTCTCATTATTATTATTATACTTTAAGTTCTGGGATACACGTGCAGAACGTGCAGGTTTGTTACATAGGTATATACATGCCATGGTGGTTTGCTGCACCCATCAACCCGTCATCTACATTAGGTATTTCTCCTAATGCTATTCCTCCCCTAACCCCCGACCCCTCCACAGGTCCTGGTATGTGATGTTTCCCTCCCTGTGTCCATGTGTTCTATTGTCCAACTCCCACTTATGAGTGAGAACATGCGGTGTTTGGTTTTCTGTTCCTGTGTTAGTTTGCTGAGAATGATGGTTTCCAGCTTCATTCATGTCCCTGCAAAGGACATGAACTCATCCTTTTTGGTGGCTGCATAGTATTCCATGGTGTATATGTGCCACATTTTCTGTATCCAGTCTATCATTGATGGGCATTTAGGTTGGTTCCAAGTCTTTGCTATTGTGAACAGTGCTGCAATAAGCATATGTGTGCATGTGTCTTTATAGGAGAATGATTTATAATCCCTTGGGTATATACCCAGTAACGGGATTGCTGGGCCAAGTGGTATTTCTGGATCTAGATCCTTGAGGAATCTCCACACTGTCTTCCACAATTGTTGAACTAATTTACACTCCCACCAACAGTGTAAAAGCGTTTTTATTTCTCCATATCCTCTCTAGCATCTGTTGTTTCCTGACTTTATAATGATCACCATTCTAGCTGGCATGAGATGGTATCTTATTGTGGTTTTGATTTTCATTTCTCTAATGACCAGTGATGATGAGCTTTACTTCATATGTTTATTGGCCGCATAAATGTCTTCTTTTGGGAAGAGTTTTTGGCTCTTTGAACCCTCCTCATTTTCTCTTTCTCTCCTCTGAGATCCCTAGTTCAGACCTTTTCATTTTATCCTCCATATCTTCTAGTTGTTCTTCCATGTTTTTTATCAAGATATAAAGCATATCTATCACCCTAGAATATTTCCTTCTGCCCTTTTTAGCTGTAGTTGCTCCTTAGCAGAGCTCACCTTTTTATGGCATTTCATCAGCAGTTTGTTTTGCTTGTAGTTGAGCATTGTATACATGGAATCACACAGTAGGTACTCTTTAGTAAATGCCTCTTTCACTCAACAGAGTGTCTGTGAAATTTGGTCTGGTTGTTTTATATTCCAGTAATAGTATTTCATCTTGTGAATATAACACCGTTTATTTATCCATTCTCCTATTGACAGGCATATGGGTTATCTATGTTTGTTTGACTATTATAAATCTGACTATTGTAAAGCTGCTATGGAACATTTCTGTACAAGATCTATTGTAGGCATAAGCATTCATTTCACCTGGATACATACTCTATTATGGAATTGTTGGGTCCTGCTATAGGTACCTACTTAGCCTTAGTAGAAACTGCCAGTATTCCACTACTGGTTATGCCATGCACACTTCCTTCTGCGGTTATGTGAGAGTTCCAACCTCACCCCACTTGGTATGGTCAGTCCTTCTCATTTTAACCATTTCAGGGGATAGTTTTTTAAATTTACATTCCCAGTGATGAATGATGTTGAACACATTTTCACATGCTTACTGGCAAACATACATACTTTAAAATGTCTTATAGATTGTTTTATAATGATTTCTAGTTATTGTGCTAATATTCCTATTAGTTGTGTCTGGATTCCAATCTTGGTATTTGTTTTCTCATGTGGTTTTAATTTTGAATGTGAGTTAATTTTATTGTTCTTTTTTTCCTCCCTAAGGGATCTAGATTGTACCCTAGCAGACTGATTTTGCATTTTCCCTTTCTGGAACCTCAAGGGTATCAATATTCTGGAGCTGTTTTTATTTAATTTCTCATCTTGAATATATGATCTCACCTTTGCTAAGTTGGACAATTTGTTTTTAGAGGAAATAAAACACTTATTCTGTGATTTTAAAAATCTCATGTAGTGCTCATTAAGATTTGGTCAATGTAGTGGGCTCTCAATACTAACATTTCATATTGGAATGTGCTTTTCAACTTATAAAGTTATTTTCCCATCATTTTATTTGAGATTAATAAAAAAACTCAGTGAGGCCAGCAGGCTAATTATTGTCATGTGTTTTGGTTTTCCTTTTGCAAATGAGGAAATGGGGACCCAGACTTTAAATGATAAATCCAAGGCCATATATTCAGTTGATAGAATCAAGACTAGAAGTCAGGTCTCCTGGTCCAGTTCTCTTTTCAGTAGTATTCTACATAGATTCACACAATTATTCTTTATTATGTGTCACATGCTGTATTAGTCAGGGTTCTTTAGAGAACAGAGCTAATAGGATAGATGTATATATAAAGAGGAATTTGTTAAGGAGTATTGACTCACACAATCACAAGGTGAGGTTCCACAATAGGCCATCTGCAAGCTGAGGAGCAAGGAGCCAGTCCAAGTCCCAAAGCTGAAGAAACTGGAGTCCAGTGTTCGAGGGCAGGAAACATCCAGCACAGGAGAAAGATGTAAACTGGGAGGCTAATCCAGTCCAGCCTTTTCACATTTTCTGCCTGCTTTATATTCTGGCCGTGCTGGCAACTGATTAGGTAGTGCCTACCCAGATTAAGGGTGGGTCTGCCTTTCCCAGTCCACTGACTCAGATGTTAATTTCCTTCTGCAACACCCTCACAGACACACCCAGGAATAATACTTTGCATCCTTCAGTCCAATCAATTTGACACTCAATATCTCAACCATCACACATACAGTATAAATCATTTATTCCCAAAACAAATAATTGACTTCACTGAATTAATCTTTAGTATAGCACATGACTAAGAGTGTGGCTTTGAAGTCGGATTGGTTGAATTTGCCTCTGAGTTCCGCTAAACCTTGTGCAAGTTAGCTTCTATGAATCTCAATTATTAAATGGAAATAATAATATGTACCTCAGGGAAATTTTTTCAAGATCGAAAGAGATTATACTTGTAAGGCTTATATCATATCTGCTCAATGTATGTTAGTTATTATTACCCTTACAGCAAATTTTTAATTAGATGGTATATGCAATAAACATTCTACGAGTATCTGAATTGATTTCATGTTGCTTTTCTTTTCCCCAGTGATTTTTCCTCTTTCATATTGTTTGATACAAGATGATACTAGACATTACAGAGATTATAATGATATTTAAATCATAAATCAGTATGTCATCTCCATGCTTTATTGGCATATGTAGCTAAGCTTTATTAAAATATTATTTAAGCCAAGAATTTCCCATGAAATATTAGGCTTTCCATTTTTTTCCCCTACATTTTTGGCCAAAGGCCTGGATGCCTTGTGTTTCCAATATAATGTTTTGTTACATCGAATATATGCTGGAAGTTCAGTCAAGCTGGAATAAAGAAGAGAAGCTCCTATTTTCAAGTGAAAACTTGTCACCTCAAGTCACTGCCTTTTGCCATCTTCTCCTTCCTGTTTGCCAAGGACATAGAAATTGTGTTGCCTGGGCCAAGTGCTTGGCACATGTAAGTGTCTACAAGTCATAGGTCACTGGGAAAAATGGCTGCTTCTGTCCAAAATGTGCTTGTAAGGATCATATGTGTTAGGGATAGTGCAATTCCGTGGTGGTGGTGGGAGGGTGTTACTGCTTGTTTTGAGTGGGAAGTTGTGAGAAAACGTCTCGTAAGCTATGTGTTATGCAGTAATTCCCATAGAGAAATGAAACTTGGGCCTAAAAAGTCAATATTTGGAGGTTATTACTTATGGCAAGAGATTTTGTTTTGTTTTCTTGTTTTAAAAGTACAGCTTTCTTTAGACTTTCCCTTTCTCTGGAACAAAGATATATTGAGAGAGCAGGAGAGGAAAGGCCAAGGGTTTTAGACAACAGCTCATTTTAGTGCTTATGTGATAAGATTTTTTTCCTCTCTCAATCTTTTTTTTTTTTCCCCAAAGGAAAATAATCAGTAGCCAGCGCAGTCTCATTAGTCTTTTTTTGGAACTACTGGTTGTGATTTGTGTTTGCCTTCTTGCTTTCACATCACCCTCTAGACTGTGCTAGTTTCTCCTCATTACTCCCAACTGGCATATACTACCCGACCACAGCTTCTTTGGTCAGAGGTAGACTCCTGACCCAAAGTGATGTAATGCACAGTTGTCTTGTCATGTATAAGATTAAAAGATGAGCTGCACGAGGTAGATTCCTTGCTTGATACTTTGAAATAGACAATCTGAGAAACGGAGATAGTTGTGGACTGAGAAGCCAGAAGAGTTAGTCTTTGGGATAGGAATGGTTCATAAAGGTGAGAAAGAAATAGGCAGGAATAAGAATGGGGCAGAAGAAAAGTGAGAAACTGGAGACAGGGAGATGGAATTGAGGGAGCTGACTGTCCCTAGACAGGTCCCAGTCCTCACTTTCCCTGAGATCTGATAATTCTGCTTTTCCTAGATTCCAGTGCAGATGTAACATTTCAGTACCAACCTCCTCTCCACACCTACCCCATGCTGTTTAAAAGCATAGTTTCTAGAGTCAGATGGTCAGAATTTAAATCAGTGATTTGGGGATAAATCATTTAAATCCTAGCCTCAGTTTCTCATCTGTAAATCAAGTATAATAAAGATACTTATTTCTTAAGATTTTATACTATTTTAAATATACTACATAGCTATGCACTACACTGACAAATAATCTCACCGAATTATATTTTGTTACTCAAAGATGAACACAGCAGATAATCAACAAATTATCAATCAAGATGAAATACCCAAAGTTTGTTTTCACACAGCATCCCCTAGCAGGGAGACAACCACCTTTCATAGATGCCCAGTTCAATGCCTTTCATGACAATCATTATCATCCCTTCATTGAACTGAAAAGAGCCTCCTGACTGTAACCCAGCAATATGTTGCCAGTGTTATCTTAAAGAGTAGTTTAAAAAGAAAGGTTGGCTGGGTGCAGTGGCTCACACCTGTAATCCCAGCACTTTGGGAGGGATTACACCCTAGGTAGGTGGATTACCTAAGGTCAGGAGTTCGAACCTGGCCAACATGGCGAAAACCCATCTCTACTAAAAATACAAAAATTAGCTGGCTGTGGTGCCACATGCCTGCAGTCCCAGCTACTTGGGAGGCTGAGACAGGAGAATTGTTTGAACCTGGGAGGCGGAGGTTGCAATGAGCTGAGATCATACCACCCCACTCCAGCCTGGGCAACAGAGCAAGACTCTGTCTCATAATATATAAATAAAATAAAATAAAATAAAAAGAACGGCTGAATCTCATATCACTGGAAACACATTTTATGATCTATTTAGAAGTGAAAATTTCTTTCTAAGGTGATTTAAGTCTGAAAGATACACTTACAGATTTACTGTCAGAATATTTCCCTTTATGCCATCTATTCTAACTACCTGTATTTATCTATGCATTAGTGATACAAAGTTTCATAGCAACTATAGCCTTATTTAAGGCAGCAAGTTAAGCTAAAATGTGAGTGTATATGTGTGTGCATGCAGTGGACACACACGTACTGAGGGGTTGGAGGATAGATTTAGGTTGTAACCTATAAAATAGAGTTAACAGACACTTTAATCGATTCAAATAGCTGGAAATTCTGTTTACATCCAAGTTCAAATAACTGATGAACATTTTGGCTGTCTGAAAAAGTTTAAGAATTTTTAAAATTACCTTTTACTTCATGAGTGTTGAAACAAAAAGCCCAAACTACTGTGAGTCAAGGAGTTGGCCTAGATATCAAAGAGCTGGCCTAAATCCACTTGGCTCTGATAATATTAAAGGTCAATGGCCTTTCACTTAATAATAACTGATAATGTTGTATAAACAGTACATACTTTAATCATTCTCTTAGGGAAAGATGGGAATTAAATAGCATTAAGCTACTGCATCAAAGTTGCACTGTTGATATATATGAACAAGTTACTTTTTTTTTCTTTTTCTGATGGAGTCTCGCTCTGTCGCCCAGGCTGGAATGCAGTGGCGTGATCTCGGCTCACTGCAAGCTCTGCCTCCTGAGTTCACGCCATTCTCCTGCCTCAGCCTCCTGAGTAGCTGGGGCTACAGGCGCCCGCCACCACACCTGGCTAATTTTTGTGTTATTTTTGTTTGTTTGTTTTTGTTTTTTGTTTTTAATGACCTTGGTTGATTTTTTTTGGCCTCATACAACATGTCTGACTTAGGCAACTTGCTATTCTAGAGGGTTCTACTACTTCAGATTCTTGGTTAAAAGAGTGAAAACAAAAATGTCTCCTGAATCCCATTTTTACAGAGACAGTTTGACTCCAGTTTTAAATTTTGCATAATGATATGAAGACCAACATTTATAATGAAGCTAAATTAAACACAAAATTAAAGAGGATCCTTGTCTTGTGTATATCATATAATGAAATGAAATAAACCTTCATATTGAAAAGTAGATTTGATTCCACTTCGATTCCCCATGGTGTGACCAAAAAGTTTAAGACCTTGGAGACTTAAAAAAACAAATAAACAAAAAACCCAAACAAACTTTAAAGCAATGTTTCCTAAGAGTAAATGCTCATATGAAGAAGCTCATTATAGGTTAAATTTTTTTTTTTTTTGTTTTGAGACGGAGTCTTGCCCTGTCACCCAGGCTGGAGTGTAGTGGCGCGATCTAGGTTCACTGCAAGCTCCGCCTCCCGGGTTTACTTATGCCATTCTCCTGCCTCAGCCTTCCAAGTACTGGGACTACAGGCGCCCGCCACCACGCCTGGCTAATTTTTTGTATTTTTAGTAGAGGCGGGGTTTTACCGTGTTAGCCAGGATGGTCTCGATCTCCTGACCTCATGATCCACTTGCCTCGGCCTCCCTAAGTGCTGGGATTACAGGCGTGAGCCACTGAGCCTGGCCACTTATTTTTTTTTTTTTTAGTTGATAGCTTTCTTTTTATTTATATATTTTTTAGAGATAAAGTCTTGTTCTGGGGTCCAGACACCATTATGGCTTACTAAAGTCTCTAACTCCTGGGCTCAAGGGATCCTTTTGCCTCAGCTGCCTTAATAGCTGGAACTATAGGTTTGCACCACACAGCCCAGCTAATTTTTTAATTAAAAATTTTTATTTTTGTAGAGACAAGGTCTTGCCTTTTTGCTTAGGTTGGTCTTGAACTCCTGGTTTCAAGCAATCCTCCCACCTCAGCCTCCCAAAGTGTGCCACTGTGCTTGGCCTAGTTAATGTCATTTGCACTCACTGTCACACTGCAGTATTGTTGATTTACATTTCCAACTATAAAATATGACAATGTCTCCTTTATAGCACACTCTTCAATTTTGAACATGATTTTTAAGTTTTGAAATTTGGTAGGTAAAAAGTGAATAATCAAACAACAAAAAATAAAAATCCCACCAAAAGCTGAATTATGTTTACATTTTGAATAAATGCAACTTCTTACAGCATTAAGCAACTCAATTACTTTGGTCTTGAAATCTTACATTTGTCTTTATGCAGTAGAGAGGATCTGAAAAGAAGCATTGAGGAATGAGCAAAAAGTGAACCCTCAGTGGTCCTTTGTACCTTTTAGGTAGTTAGAAAACAATGTTTCTTGCTACTTCCCCCAAATCTCCCAGTCCTGATGGATCTTGACTCTTCTTCCAAATTGCCAATCTGTCTGTGTCTTTTAATTCGGGCATTTTGCCTGTTTACATTGTGGTTAATATTGTTATGTGTGATTTGATCCTGTCATTCTGATGCTAGCTCGTTATTTTGGCTGTTAGTTGATGCAATTTCTTCATAGTGTCAATGGTCTTTACAATTTGGTATGTTTTTGAAGAGGCTGGTACCGGTTTTTCCTTTCCATATTTAGTGCTTCCTTCAGGAGCTCTTGTAAGGCAGGCCTGGTGGTGACAAAATCTCTCAGCATTTGCTTGTCTGTAAAGGATTTTATTTCTCATTTTCTTATGAGGCTTAGTTTGGCTGGATATGAAATTCTGGGTTGTTTTTCTTTAAGAGTGTTGAATATTGACCCCCACTCTCTTCCGGCTTGTAGCGTTTCTGCAGAGAGATCCGCTGTTTATCTGATGGGCTTCCCTTTGTGGGTAACCCCACCTTTCTCTCTGGCTGCCCTTGACATTTTTTCCTTCATTTCAACCTTGGTGAATCTGACAATTATGTGTCTTGGGGTTGCTCTTCTCGAGGAATATCTTTGTGGTGTTCTCTGTGTTTCCTGAATTTAAATGTTGGCCTGTCTTTCTAGGGGCATGTTCTCCTGGATAATATCTTGAAGAGTGTTTTCTAACTTGGTTCCATTCTCCCCGTCACTTTCAGGTACACTAATCAAATGTAGGTTTGGTGTTTTCACATAGTCCCATATTTCCTGGAGGCTTTGCTCATTTCTTTTCTTTCTTTTTTCTCTAATCTTGTATTCTTGCTTTATTTCATTAAGTTGATCTTCAATCTCTGATATCCTTTCTTCCGCTTGATCAATTCCGTTATTGATACTTGTGTGTGCTTCACGAAGTTCTTGTGTCTGTTTTTCAGCTCCATCAGGTCATTTATGTTCTCTAAACTGGTTATGCTAGTTAGCCATTCATCTAACCTTTTTTCAAGGTTCTTAACTTCCTTGCATTTTATTGGAGCATGCTCCTTTAGCTTGGAGGAGTTTGTTATTACCCACCTTCTGAAGCCTACTTCTGTCAATTCACTAAACTCATTCTCTGTCCAGTTTTGTTCCCTTGCTGGCGAGGAGTTGTGATCCTTTGCAGGAAAAGAGACATTCTGGATTTTGGAATTTTCAGCCTTTTTGTGCTGTCTTTTCCTCATCTTCGTGGATTTATCTACCTTTGGTATTTGATGTTGGTGACCTTCAGATAGGGTTTCTGTGTGGACGTCCTTTTTGTTGATGTTGATGCTTTTCCTTTCTGTTTGTTGGTTTGCCTTCTAACAATGAGGCCCCTCAGCTGCAGGTCTGCTGAAGTTTGGTGGAGATCCACTCCAGACCCTGTTTGCCTGGGTATCACCAGAGGAGGCTCCAGAATAGCAAAGATTGCTGCCTGTTCCTTTCTCTGGAAGCTTCATCCCAGAGGGGCACCACCAAATGCCAGCTGCGGCTCTCCTGTATGAGGTGTCTGTAGACCCCTGCTGGGAGGTGTCTCCCATTCAGGAGGCACAGGGGTCAGGGGCCCATTTGAGGAGGCAGTCTGTCCCTTAGCAGAGCTTGAGCACTGTGCTGGGAGATCCGCTGCTCTCTTCAGAGCCGGCAGGTGGGAATGTTTAAGTCTGCTGAAGCTGTGAGAGAGCTGCCCCTTCCCCCAGGTGCTCTGTCCGAGGGAGATAGGAGTTTTATCTATAAGCCCCTGACTGGAGCTGCTAGTGTTCTTTCAGAGATGCCCTGTCTAAAGAGGAGGAATCTAGAGAGGCAGTCTGGCTACAGAGGCTTTGCTGAACTGCAGTGGGCTCTGCCCAGTTTGAACTTCCCAGCAGCTTTGTTTACACTGTGAGGGGAAAACCACTTCCTCAAGCCTCAATAATGGTGGACGCCTCTCCTCCCACCAAGCTGGAGTGTCCCAGGTCAACTTCAGACTGCTGTGCTGGCAACAAGAATTTCAAGCCAGTGGATCTTAGCTTGCTGGGCTCTATGGGGGTGAGATCCGCTGAGCAGATGACTTGCCTCCCTGGCTTCAGCCCTCTTTTCAGGGAAGTGAACAGTTCTGTCCCACTGGCATTCCAGGCACCAATGGGGTATAAGAAAAAACTCCTGTACTAGCTTGGTGTCTGCCCAAACGGCCTCCAAGTTTTGTGCTTGAAACCCAGGGCCCTGGTGGTGTAGGCACCTGAGAGAATCGCCTGGTCTGAGGGTTGCAAAGACCATGGAAAAAGCGTAGTATATGGGCCTGAGTGCACCATCCCTCACAGCATAGTCCCTAGTGGCTTCCCTTGGCTGGGGAGGGAGTTCCCCTACCCCTTGAGCTTCCCTGGTAAGGTGATGCCCCACCTTTCTTTGGCTCACCCTCTGTGGGCTGCACCCACTGTCTAACTAGTCTCAATGAGATGAGCTGGGAACTTCAGTTGGAAATGCAGAAATCATCCCCCTTCTGCATTGATCTCGCTGAGAAATGCAGACCGGAGCTGTTTCTATTTGGCCATCTTGCCAGCCACCAAGCTACTTGTTTTACACAGTGGGCAGATTAGCAAAAATAATGGCCTGAAAATGAAACTCTTTGTCATGAATATGGAGTGTGTAATTGGTGATGGTCTGTGATGGTTGGTGGCACTGAGTCATAGAGTCCATTCCTCTTTGAGGTAATTAACTTATTTAGCCAGATATGGCTCCCTTTATCTTTGTCATTTTAGAAGTAGGGCACTGGTGACCATAGTGTGACTGGCTAAGGGCAATTTGCTACTGTCCATAGAAAAAGGAATAACTTAAATCCCATTTATGAGATACGTAGAGTGAATATGTCAACCTTCATATATCAGCAATGATGACACTTGAGAAAAAAACATAAGATGAGAAGGAGAATAATCATCACAGATAATTTACCTTCCTTCCATATTGTGAAACATCAATAGTGAAATCTCAAATTGGTCACATGCACATACAATTAATGTTTGAAACACTTTGCATCTTTGAGAAAAAGGTTTTATCTTCAGATCCTTTGTTGCTGATTACATGACAAAACTAAAGAAAATAAGGTTTTGAGTCCCTGCTGATAACTTCTCAGCTAAGATACAGTTCGTTAAACAATGTTTCCTTTATGATGAACTAAGGCAGTTGATTCAGTGACACCAAGAGGCTTGTTTTAGCAATTCAGGATAAGCTAATGTCAGCAGGGAAAGGAAGCATGTGAAAATCACTTTTAGTATTTTATGGTTCTATGTTCAGCACAACAAAGGGAAACTAGTGTAATGATTGATGTAGCTCAGTGACTCCCAAACTTGGTTAATTATGAATATCATTTGGCAGCACTTACTAGAAGTATAGATACAAGCTCTTTCACTGGAGAATTTGGTCCAGGTGAATCCTGTTAATACTTGAGATAATCTGATATACATCATATGTAGTTACTAAAGAACAAATTAAACATAAGGTATAGGATACATCCCCTTGGCTATTGATTCTTATGCCAAATGGCTGAGATTAGAAGACTGTATCTAACTTTGAATAATGAGTCAATAAGGGAATTATCATAGCTCTATAAATCACAGACCTTCAAAGAATGTGTTACAAAATAAATGATAAAAGATATATTGGAAGACAACCATAAAAATTGATCAATAAACCTTGGGATAAAGTCCAGGCATCTGATTATTTAAATAAAGATACATTAAAAAAATTAATATAGCTGTTTCACTTAATGGAAACTTCTCTGGAGCCTATATACAATAGTAAGAAAGTGCATGACTCTGGCAAATGTGAAACAGGATTGTCAGAGCAGGGCTAGGTATTGTCTCTAAATTGGTATTGATTTCCATCTATTGACCAGTCCTGGTTGCTGCTCAGTGGAACGTTAAGTGAAAAAAAAAATCACCCTCTTTAAGCAAATAGAAGAGTAATTTATTATAATAGTAGTCCAATATGTTTTTATATATTGTAGAGAATAAACACATTTATTGTAGAGAACAAATACATTTTATATATTGTAGAGAATAAATAGAATAAACACAACACAGAAGAGGAAGGAGAATAACCTGTAGTTATAGGCACACGACAGTAAAACCAATCAGTGAATCAATCAGCCCTACTGTGGGTTAGGCACTTGTATTAAATTCCAAGGGCACAATGGCAGACAAGACATGGTCCCGAATCTCAGGTATCAGCTACTTAGAGGGTCTTCTGGTATCTAATCTAGAACTGAGTTGACTTTTAAATGGATCATGAGTAAAAGTATAAAAATAGATGGTGCACAATTGTTTATACAAAGTCTTTTCCCCGTCAATGACATAAGTAACCCTGGTATTTTAATATAATGCTTTATGCATCTGTTGCTTCTTATAAGTATTAAGGAATTATGATTTAAAAATTGATTTGACTAATTAAATATAAAATTTATAAATGTAAAATCTGATTTAGTTAAGGTGGTCATCTTTTACAGATATGTACCTAGGTAGTCAAATATTATTTCAAGATGAATCTTTTATATTCAATAGATAATATGTATAATAAGTGGTTAATCAACGAAAAACATTATCCTTGACCTTATTTAGTCAATTTAGTTTTGTAAACAATTAGGCATTTACTCGACTTAAGTAACTAAAAGTTATGACGGGACCAGTAACCACTTGGCTGTAAGAATGGTAAATGTGATCTTTAGTTTAGTGTAACTAGATAGGCTTCTACTGATGTTGCTTGTACAGCAATATACTTAGAAAATATCATTAAAAGATTACTTCCATGGGTAAAAAACCATTTCTCTATGAGAATGAATTATAACTTGCTAACAAGCAATATGCATATTCAGCCCTACAAAATATTTAAACGCCAAACATTTCAGGAGAGTGGTTGAATTTTTAGAATATATTTTCAAGACATAATTAATAAGTACCAATTCTATTCTGTTTAGCTTTAGGAAAACAAGGTTATTTTCTTCCAATGAAGTTTTCTAAACACAACAAAAGGTTACAATTTAAGCTAAATATCATGGACCATTTTTGTCCATCCTTGTGGAACTTATTTTTTGTGGAACTTATTTTTTGTGGAACTTATTATTATTCAGGTGAGGACACATATTCTGGGTACACAACTATTACAGATTTTCCAAGAGCAAATACACCATACAATAAACAGAACACAATAACTATAGGAAAGCAGCATAATTTCTCTTAATTCATCAATTTTATAAGTCTTCACAATCTTACAATGCATTTGGATCTTCATATGAAAATGAAATCAATGATATTGACACTGGACGAGCACAGAATGGTAGAAACTGGTTGCTCACATGACAATGAAGGTAACTTTCAGTATTTCTGAATTTATTAATTTTCATTTAAGCAAACCTAATACTAATATCCCATCATTTTTTGATACACTGTTTACATGCTCATTAAAACTATAATAACATTTTTGGTATTTTTTATATGTACATTAAAATTAGAGCAGGAGCAAATGATCATGTGTGACACCATTGGGTGTCTAGAGGAGGTAAACTTTTCCAGCTAGAAATAGATACTTGTTATATATATAACTTCAAAGTCTAAGATATTTCCAGCCTGCCATTGGACTGTTTCATATGAAATATCTGACACCTGAGAGGAATGTTCACCTGCCATTATTAGCAGTGCCAGATGAAGTCACTTGTCTGTGTAAATCTTGAGTAATGTGGCATGTCAGGGTTCAAGATCAAAACCAGAGCTAATCATTAAACTATAGAAAGTGTAGCTGGCCTGCCACTGAAAGATTGAACCTAATCACTCTTTGAACGCCAGTCTGGAAAAGGCACATTATGACTGATTACTTAGGAATTCTCTCTTTACAGGACTGGAAAAAATGAAAATTTGAGTATAGTTTTTAAAATATCCAAACTCTTCATGATCTTTCTGGCTAAGGCTTTGGCTTTATAGAATAAGTATAAATGTGATAACTTCTTGGTGACAAGAAACAAGAGGGAAAAAAAAGGCTCCTAAGAAAAATAGGTATTACTAATGTTAATGAATACAATAACTTGCTTACAAGCAATATGCATAATAAATTCTCATAAAGTAGATATTGAGTTTGAGAGTTCATTAGAAAACGTGTCCTTTTTTATTCTCTTCCAATAACCTCTAGAGACTCAAACAATAAGGAAAATATATTCTTACAAACAAGAGTATAGTAATACTGATTACTCATTGAAACTTCCATGCCTGAGAGATATTTACCAGACTTAAAGTTATGAGAAAACTTTAGCTATTGATTTACCACTTAAAGTAGCTTACATGTTTTAATACAACCTAGTTATTCTTACAGGTAGAGTGGCTTGATCACTATAAAAACATCAATAATGACCATATTATGTAATAATATCTTGAAAAACTTTTAAAAAACAGGAAAAATAAATGTCAACTTCTTATGCAAAAATCTGTAAAAGTTTAAGATGCCACTTTACAGAGGTCAAGCTGATGATCCATTAATGTTAATTAGGTTATGATTGCATTATTTTAAATACATGTATTGTTTTAAGACACCCCTTCACATGTCTGCGCGAACAAAAGAAGCAAATACTCCATCTTCCCGAGCCAAGAGGCTTTCTGGAGTGTCATATTCTAAAATATTTCCTCGCTTCATCACAATAACCAGGTCTGCCGTCAGAATAGTGTGTACTCGATGCTGTGAGTGGAAAGAATACATGTATTTGTTATACATTTCAGGGCACAAGCCAAAACAATGGAATATGTATATTTCACGAATTATTCTGGGATATTTGTTTATCTTGGTGAGTGACGAGATGTAGGGATCACAGACACCTCCCCTTTTGTCCTTATTTAAATTATCATTTATTTACGTACTTTTAAGCAATGGCCAACATGGCTGGGTTTTCTATGGGCTGCACTAACTTGAGTGTAGCTAATATATCAGCTCATCATTTCATGAAACCTTCAGTTTAAGTAGGGTAAAAATGTTTATCAAGTAATTAAATTAAGAGAGGTTATTGTAAACCCGTTGGGTTATGATGTCAACAATAATTATCTCTTGTGTAGAGTCACTAATTCTTTGGGCTATAACACAATTTGAAGAACCCTGGAAAGTGGTTTAGTTCCAGGATGACAATTTGGGGAAGTCCATTCTGGCATGCAGTAATAGAATGGATTATCCAGGCCTTTAGATATGCAGTCTTAGTCTTTGGAGATCACTGCCACTGACCCACTCCTCTCCATGTGATGCCCTTTGGATTAATTAGTAACTAACAATGATAAAAGCAACCACTTTCTGAGCATATATGCCATCTATTAAGTGCTCCACACACATTCTTGTGAATCATTAGAACATTCCTCAGCTGTGGGTGTTATCGCTCTCCACTTTATAGGGGAGACCATTCACAGAGATAAAGCAAAACCAGGAGATCACATAGATAATAAATAGCAGAACCAGTATGAAAATTAGGTTTACCAGTTTCAAAATGTGAGATATTTCCATCCTGTCATCTAACTGTTTCATAAGGCTCTCTGATACCTTAGAGGAGCATTCACCTGCCATGTCAGTGTTATGGTTAAGAGAACAGGCTCTGAAGATAAACGGGCCTTGTGTATTTTGGCTTTACCACCTGTTAGTTGTGCAATCTTGAGCAATATACTTAACATTGTATAGTTCCAGTTTCACATCTGTAAAATTATGGTAATAGTACCTGCCTCAGAGAAGGGTGATAAGGTTCAAATGACATAATTCATGTAAAAAAATTCAGCACTTTGTCTGACATTTACAAACAAATAATAAATGTCAACTACTATTATTTTTTATATTTATAAATTAGAAAGGAAAAATCTGTGTGATGGGCTTTTACTCTTGCTAAGATCAGTATTGTTCAATAGAAATATAATGGGAGCCACAGGTAATTTTAAATTTTCTAGGAGCTATATTTTTAAAGTAGAAATAAACACATGAAAGCAACTTTAATACATTTTAACCCAATCTATTCAGATGTTGTCATTTCAATATGTAACCGACATAAAAATGATTCATGAGAACTTTTACATGCTTCTATTAGTATTAAGTCTTTGAAATCCAGTATATATTTTACACGTATGACACTTCTCAATTTGAACTATCTACATCTCAACTAATAGCCACATGTGGCCAGGGACTACCATACTGAACCTGAACTATGCAGATCAAAATATCAGTGTGCTGATGGGAGTCCCTGTCCAGAGTTCTAAACCTAGAAATGTTATCTGTTTAGCTGATACACAGTCTTCCAAAGTGCTTCTCTGAACAATCCAAAGTCCTACCTAAAACCATCCCCAGAGTTGAGAGCGTACATTCTGCCCTGGGCCATGTAGGTGGGGTGGGCTCAGTGTTTATGCTTTCGGAAAAGCCAGCAGTTATAGTTGTGGCTTATGACTTGAAGGGAAGAGAAAACATATATGGAATGTGATAATGATGCCAGCTTAGAACGTGTGCCAGTTTTCAACACCCATGACAAGCCTATCATTTGCTGAATATTGGTAACAAATGATGTATTAGGTTGGTGCAAAAGTAATCGTGGTCTTTGCCATTACTTTTAATGTCAAAGACCACGATTGCTTTTGCACCAACCTAATACACTGAGGAATTAACAAGATTTTGGAGGCTAACATTTATTTATCTTTGAGAAAGGACCAGAGCCATTTGCACACCCATGCATTTAGTAAAAGAAACTTAACGAGCTATCCAATAATATCTGCTGTGCGTTTTCCCTCCAGAAAAATATTAGCTGTTCAATAGCCGTATCATGGATGTCTAAAAAAAGAATTTGGCCTCTAAACCCATAAATATAATATTATAAACATTGCATTGATATTCTAAAATAATATTTACTAGAAGAAAATAAAAATAAAAACATTGAAAAATCTTGACCAACAGAAATAAATATAGTTGGTTTTTATTCCATTAATTCAAATAATTGTTCCTTGACAAAGTGTGATGTCAATTGTAATCGTATTGATAAAATTTTTAAAATGTTCCAGATAAATTAATGGTGTAATCACTTTTAGAAATAAATACCATGGACTATTTTGGTGTGTGAGTGCTTCCTTTTAGAAGCTGGAGAAAATTATCTTTTTAAGGCATTCCACAATTTTAATGGCAGCTACCAAAGTAATAAGCTCTTAGGCAGGGAAGGAAAAACAGTTGATTTTAAGAGTTTAAGTTAATTCTACAAGCAGTCTACCACAAGCATGGTGGTGCTCTCCCTTTTGTGGGCCTGTTATGAGGAGTTGGTCCTCTACAAAACCTTACAGTGATTCTTCCTTGACAGCTTCATGTGTATTAGGGGCGGGTGGGAGCAGGGAATTCTAGGTATCCTAGCGGCCACCTTCACATGAGTGGTTTTGAAATGAAGAATGAGTGAAAGAAATATAAGTCTATAGAAAAGTATTTAGTGAATGTAGGAGAAATTAGGTAAGAGGTAACCTAATTAGGAAACCTAACATTTTGTTAAAAATACAAATTTTGCTCAAGCAATCTTCCACATATAGACTAAACAGAACCATCCAACAATGCCATGCTTCATGCAAAGCAGGAAAAATTCATCTTTTGAATAGGCAATGGTCTGTTTTCTCTCCCTCTCTCTACCCATTTTGGGGCAGCAGGAAGTTATTTCTCTTCCAAAATATCTCCCTACCTTTTTCCAGTAAGGAAATTCTTGAAAATACTGAATAATTATTTTTAAAGTTAACCAATTCTACCCCTTAAATCATTCACACCTTAATATCAATGAGTTAATTGGGTGACTCTCCTCCAGGAAAGAGGAACCACAAAGTTCACTGGAAAAATTTGAGAAAGTAGATTTTTCTTTACTTAGGCAGTTTGCAGGAAGTAGGCCCTGATGCGACATCATTTCCTGCCATCTTGAAGAAAGCTGCACTCCAAAGGGTTCTGTTTCTCCCATGCATCATCTAAGAAAGTAGAAGCATAGCAAGCACTCCATACACCACTCCCGTTACTCACGAGTGAAACTCAAGTAACTATTTAAATGAAACAATGCATTCTCCAGGGCAGGTAAGAAATGTGTATGACATTTTTATGGATGCTTACAAAACATCCCCAAGGACTAGTGAAATTGGTCCTTAGAATAAGAGGTAAATTCAGTTCATAGGCTTCGTAAATACTCTCTTTTGCATGTATATATTTGAAAACACATGCATGAACTCCATTCTGTACTGAGCATGACGAAAACACTTGGTTGGGCTGATTTTGTAATAATACACTGCAGTTAGTTCCCTCATCCCAGCCCTCCCATTTATTCACAGCATTAGCCATGCCTTACTGAGGGGATACTGCTAAGATAACTACCGGAGAATGACAGACTTGGCGCAATAGATCATGATGGTCTACTTGTTGGTCATCACCAAAGTGGAAAAGAGGCCATTCTTGTGGGCGAGTAAATTTGGAGCAGTATCACACTCCACTAAAATACCCTCAGAAAAGACTAAAACAAGGCCTGCATCCAAAATAGAAGAGACACGGTGCTGGAGAGAAAAATAGAAGAGAAGAGAATCAGCAGAAGAATAAATGTCCAAGTGACTCATTAAAAAAATAGTTTTTATTAAGCAGTAGGACTAAGTATGAGCAAGAATCCACTTGCAAAGAGGAAAAGACAGAAAACTGTGGACTATTGTAAGTCAGCTATAACGTGAATTACAAATATTTAAGCACTTCTTCTATTTGATTGGTGCTATCTAAAATAGAAAAAATTACCTGCCCCTACTGTGAGATATCTCATTGTCTACTTTTTAATAGATTGATGAATGGAAACATAGAAATTAGGTATAGATAGTAGCAGAATAAGCAATCAAATTTAGGAATTTTCTTTCTGAAACTGCTCCTCAGATCATCAGATTATAGAAAAGAGAATTATTCTATATGAACTACCATTTTATCTGGTAAACAAGCAGAGGCCATGACCCACTGGAATCCTTAGATTTAGGATGTCTTATCATTGTAACTTAAGGAAGTCAGTTAGGTAGAGCAGACAGTTTGGGAAAGAACAATGCTTTCAAAACAGCTTTGCTTTTTTTTCCTTTTTTTGCACAGATATGAAAACATTAGCAGAGAAATACATAATTCGACACAAGTATATTTTGCTAAAACGTAAAGATGATAACATGTTAGAACCAAAACCAAAGAGGTGTACCAACTCTGACTTCTCATACTTACAGCTATTGTCACCACGGTCCGGTCTGCAAAGGCTGTCATTACTACTTTTTGCAAAATATTCTCCTGCAAAAAGAAAAATAAAGTGTAAATTTTCTCTGGATGACTCTGTCATCATAATATTTTACCCCAAGAACAATATTCCACTGAATCTCTTGTGAGCATTCTCAATCCCTCATTTTCTGTGGAAGTCATAAAAAGGGGCAGTCCCCAGCAGCAGGTTCATGCTGGATTCTGTACGTGTCTTCAAAACGCAAATGAAAGTCAGTCACTGATCAGCCGGAAGTGGGTAATAGATTTATGTCCGGGAAATGCAAAGAAGAAAATGAAATTGAATGGGTATCAAAATGTTCACTTAAGTTATACCACAGAAAGTATGTATTCGAAACCAGCAAAATTCTGTAATGATGTTAAGCTTTGAGTCAGAAAAGGGAAAAACTAAAATTGATGCCACAAATTTGGACTTTGACACATAAATGAACATTCTAGGAAGAAACTCTTTTTTCCCCCACCACAAAGCACTGTTATAATTATATTTTAAAGGCTGTTCTGGGTACAGATTCCATCTCTGTCCTAGAGGAAATCTTGGTTCAATTTTTAGAGTGAAGGAATTCTTTCAATCATTTAATTCACACTCTCTTTTCTGTTGAGGCAGTATTACCCTTATGATAACCCTCATGTGTCCTTTCTGATGTCAAATTTTAATATCAAGTTAACTTTCAAAAGAACATTAATTGCTAACTCATATGCAGTTTGTGATTTAATGTGACATTTTACCTACTCATTCACAGCCTTCTGGACAGATCTTTCTTAGATACATTTGACAATTTCAAATAATATATTTCAAAAGGCAAAATTTATGACTTTTTATCATAAACACATAGAGAAGGCCGTTATTAATTCTAGCCATTATTAATCCCAGTGAATCATTCTTCTTCAAATTGCTTTAGGAAATAATGAGTGGTGTTGGTTATCAATAGATTCTATTAAACAGAGATTTTCACAATGCATTTCAGAACTTTTATGGCATAGTACTTGAATATAGTACAGTACCTCTCATCAACTAAGCCCTGGAAATTTACTGTTCTGAAAAATTTTCCAAAAGTTGTGGCAAATTTATGTTATGTTTATTGGTAATAGGAATGCCTTTAAACCATATGTCAGGTCCTATTTATTATAATTCTCAATGTGCTATCATCAGTTCATCAAGGAGATGATTGAGCAGATTCTCAAAACAATAGTACTGATAATTCAGAACCCATTCAGCAAATAATAAATTGTAATTTTCATGCACATTTCTCTAATTCGTCAATTTTAAAAGCTTAGATAATGCACTCACTGTGGCCATGTCAATGGAAGCTGTTGCCTCATCCATAATAAGAATGCTGCTTTTGCGGACAAAGGCCCTGGCAAGGCAAAATAGCTGTCTCTGTCCAACACTAAAATTCTCCCCACCTTCAGTGACAACCGCATCTAAATCAGAGAAAGAAGCAAGGATTTCACCAAAGAAATGCTACTAACATTTTCCTTGGGCAAAATCATGAAAAACCCATTACGTTGTATGACAGCATGATGGATATCACTTAATGCTGGTGCAAGGACTTCAGACTGGAACACAAAGAGGAACTCCACTTGAAAAAATGAAGATGCTCCTAAATCATCTCATTTATGACAATAGGTAGTGAATTACCTCTGATAGTAGGATATAAAACATTCTGACGACAGAAAGAGCTTGGAAATTATTTAATTATTTAATACAATTCTCTAAGGGGATACTTAACATAATTACCTAAGGTCTAGAGAGATGAAATGGCTTGCCCAAAGTCACATTTAGCTAACTTGATAAGATACAGAATATTCTCAACTCTAATTCCACTTCTCTTTTAATTATACCATCTTTCTGAACTGTAAGTACCAAGTGGCTAAGGACTGGGCTTGTTGTTGTTTGTCAGTATGTCCCTAGTACTGTGGTATCTTACACAGGAGCTGAATAACACACTGTTATATGGATAAATGAATGATATGTCCTCATTATCCTTTTCTTTTTTTGGTTTCCATCTACATTTCATAAACTGTACTATTGTGAGTTTAAGATAAATTCTGTTTCCAAATGTCTTTTTTGTTAGAATTCAAACACCTTTTCCTAATGGCCTGGGGAAAATTTCTATTGATTATATTCTAATGGTATCAAAGTCTTATAATTTGTCATGATTAGAAAATAGGTATTTATTCTCCAAACTCTAATTTACATATAAGAGGATGCTGGAGATAAGGAATGTTTCCACTAAAGCTGGCCTGAACCAAATCTTCATTAAGCAATTGGTCATCTTTACTAAGATGATGAGCACAATATTCATCAGTTACATAATGTAAATACAATCCCCTGTTGCCTGTGCTGTCCCATAACCCCAAAACACTATGCCCACAATTCTAAACAGGTGCATGCAGCTCTCATGTTAATGAAGAGGACTAGAAAGATGCAATTGTCTGTCTTTCCAAATATTAATGGTGAGAGAGGGGATCTCTAAATGCCAAGAGAGAAAGTTTTATAAGCATGTATTAATTTCTCAAGTAGACTTGCTGGGCTTTCCACAGGAGACATCAAAAAAACTATTATGGGAGCTAGGCATAGTGGGGCACTTATAGTCCCAACTACTCAGGAGGATCACTTGACCCCTGGGATTAGAGGATGTAGTATGCGATGATCATTGCCTGTTAATGGCCACTGCACTCAAGTCTGGGTAACATAGTGAGAACTTGTTACAAAAAAAGAAAACATCATTATGGAAAGTTCATCCAGAGTTCTGGAATTACTTTCACAACCTGACCCTGGCAAGTCAATAAAACATTCCTTAAAGACATGCTGTCTTAATTTTTGGTTGTGGCATACTTTCTCCTTGGAACTTAATTAAAATAATAAAACATAGTGTTTTTGAGTTGGCCCTCCTTTTCAAATAAACTAACAGATAAACATAATTTTATTTTGTAGGTTGATTTTTAAAAAACTAGATGCCAAATAACACAATTTGGCAACTATATGTTATATATTAAATGTAGAGTATCAATCAATCAACTGTTATCTTTTCTAGTGCTTTCTTAGAAGATATTAAGGAAGCAGAAGTCAAAAATTATACATGTTCCTTTTAATGAGTTAAAGACAGTATGAACTCTGTGGTTTCAGTAATCACATTGTTCTTTCATTCTGTCATCATTTATTTGTCAGACATTGTACAACCTCTAGGAATGAATTTTTATCAGTGATTGAGTACATGTTGTGTTCTTTACACAAGTGTTTAAAACTGATACTGCCTCGAGGCAATACAAAACAATGTCTTAAAACACAAAGAACCCCATCAAAAAGTGGGCAAAGGATATGAACAGATACTTCTCAAAAGAAGACATTCGTACAGTCAACAGACACATGAAAAAATGCTCATCATCACTCGCCATCAGATAAATGCAAATCAAAACCACAATGAGATACCATTTCATACCAGTTGGAATGGCAATCATTAAAAAATCAGGAAACAACAGGTGCTGGAGAGAATGTGGAGAAATAGGAACACTTTTACACTGTTGGTGGGAGTGTAAACTAGTTCAACCATTGTAGAAAACAGTGTGGCAATTCTTCAAGGATCTAGAACTAGAAATACCATTTGACCCAGCCAACCCATTGCTGGGGATATACCCAAAGGATTATAAGTCTTGCTGCTATTAAAGACACATGCACACATATGTTTATTGCGGCAGTATTCACAATAGCAAAGACTTGGAATCAACCCAAATGTCCATCAGTGACAGACTGGATTAAGAAAATGTGGCCCATATACACCATGGAATACTATGCAGCCATAAAAAAGGAGGAGTTCGTGTCCTTTGTAGGGACATGGATGAAGCTGGAAACCATCATTCTCAGCAAACTATTGCAAGAACAGAAAACCAAACACTGCATGTTCTCACTCATAGGTGGGAATTGAACAATGAGATCACTTGGACACAGGAAGGGGAACATCACACACCAGGTCCTATTGTGGGGAGGGGGTAGTGGGGAGAGATAGCATTAGGAGATTTACCTAATGTAAATGATGAGTTAATGGGTGCAGCACACCAACATGGTACATGTATACATATGTAACAAACCTGCACGTTGTGCACATGTACCCTAGAACTTAAAGTATAAAAATAAAAAATAAAAAATAAAAAAATAAAAAATACCCAACACTACAAAGTAACTTAGTTTAAAATAAAATAAAAAATTTTGAAACCAGAACTAATCAAATTTATATATCTCATATTTTCTTTCAAAATTTTGACCAAGATATCAATTAACAAATCCACTTTGAAAGACATTTGAAGGTATAAATGTGTTTGTTCATGTGATAAAATTGTGTCATTGATATAACATTACTATTCCTTAGGATTTTTATGTTCTGAAAAACATCTCCTCTTAGTCTATAATTAAGCAAAAGGATTACTGTTTTGAAAGACTTAAAAAAATGCCTAGCTATTTTTTAGCTAAGAAAAAAGATTCAGTTTTCAGTAAATGGATAAAGCTGAAAAATAATAAATTAATAAAATGTTTTAAATAAAAAAAAAACAAAGAAAATTATATTATATAAATAAAAGGAATTTTCCCTCCTGGCAGCAGAGAAAATGGCTACTAATGTGGCAAAATTGCCTTTCCCTAAATGGTGCCAAACTGAAACCTAACAGCTCCTGCAATCCTCCTATTCATTTCCTGATGGTAGGTGATCAGACAGGTCAACTGAGAAAGAATAACTACAGGGAAACATCCATTACAATGACCTGTACCCACCAATTGTGAAAAGATGGCAGAGATAAATGTATTAATTGTAATATTTTGGAGTAGTCACATAGAACAGAATTTGTTATTGGGTTCACCCTCTTGTACCCCATGGAAAAACATTAGATTTTGAAATATTCTAATGACTTTTAGGATGTTATTTTAAATAAAAGGGGATTTAACACTAAAGTTATGTGATTATAGCATAAAATGTAGATAGACATATGTAGGATTAATGGCATATATAAAAAATAAATATACTATTTAGAAAATATACCTAGACCTCCTGGTAGAGATTTGACCATATTCTTCAGCTGAGCAATTTCTAAGGCTTCCCAGAGTCTGTCATCTGTGCATTTGCACTCTGGATCTAAATTAAATCTGAGGGAAAAATTAGTTAATTAGTCAATAAGTCAAAATAGAGAAACTTTTATGTATATTTGCTTATTGCTTTTCTTTCCTTACAATGCAAGTTTCATTTGTTTTGGTCACTGCTGTATATTCAGCATCTGGAACAGTGCTCAGAGCAGTGCAAGCACTGAATTCATGCTTGATGAATGAATGCATGATCTTAATCATATAAAAAATTGTCTTGATGATATCATTATAAAACTTTATATACATTATATCATATTACCAAGTTTGTTACCTAGATCCATTGGCTCCAAACTATGCTTAGTATAACCCAAATAGTATCTAGAAAAATATTTCTGCAGGACTGATGCTACATACATACATCTCTATAGGAACATATGACACTATTTTAGATAAGCTGTGCTGCATCACCAACAATAGTAGTGTACTTGTCCATTCTCATGCTGCTATAAGGACATACTCGAGACTGGGTAATTTATAAAGAAAAGAGGTTTAATTGACTCAGAGTTCTGCAGGGCTAGGGAGGTCTCAGGAAACTTACAATCATGGTAGAAGGGGAAGCAAACATGTCCTTCTTTACATGGCGGCAAGAGAGAGAAGTGCTAAGCAAAGTGGAAAAGTTCCTTATAAAACCATCAGATCTCACGAGAACTCACTCACTATTATGAGAACAGCATAACTGCCCCCATGATTCAATTACTTCCTACTGGGGCCCTCCCACGACACTTCAGGATTATGGGAACTACAATTCAAGATGAAGTTTTGGTGGGGACACACCCAAGCCATATCAAGTAGTATTCATAAGAAATATATTTGGAGATAGAAATTCACTATGGTATTGCTAAATTACTTGACACATCCAGAAGTTTTAAAGTAGTTTTACAACTAAATATTAGGCAATCTTACATACATTTTTTCTTTAAAATAAAGAATAATTAGTAAAAGGAGGTGGCAAACACTTCTTTGTAATTAAGTAGATGGAGGTTAGGAGCAAGATAGAACAAAATATGATCAAATGAGAGATGTGATCTGGGGGACGATGCTGATACCATTTTGCTTCAAATCTCACATGTCCAGGGAGGGACCTTATGGAAGGTTATTAGACCATAGGGGCATTTTACCCCATCCTGTTCTCATAATAGTAAGTGGATTCTTATGAGATCCGATGGTTTTAAAGTGTGGCAGTTCCCCCTTCACTCTCCCTTTTTCCTGGCACCATGAGAAGATGTGCCTTAGCTTCCCCTTTGCCTGCCATGATTGTAAGTTTCCTGAGGCCTCCCCAGCCATGAAGAACTATGAGTCAATTAAACCTCTTTCCTTTGTAAATTACCCAGTCTCAGGTCATTCTTTACAGCAGTGTGAAAACAGACTAATATAGATGCCAACATGGACTTTGGAATCAGACAAACTGCAGTCGGAATAGCAGTTCTTCCGCTTACTAGGTGTACGAACTTGGTTTAAGTTATAGCTTCTTTGAGTTTCAAAACCCCCATCTGTAAAATGGGGATAATAAATACGTACCCTAGAGTAATGGTTGGAGAATTTAAACAAATAATATATTTAAAGCAGCTAGCAGATGATTGATATCCACCCCGCTTTTTTTTTTTTTTCCTGTGGGAAACCCTGAACCAGGCGTGAAGACTGTAGCAGCTTTATTCATAGCAATTTCGGCTGAAGTAAAGTTGTAAGGGGTGGAGGGGTAGGTAAAGGGATTAACCAAAGTCAGAATATCTGCTGAGGTCAGGCCAGACACACAAGTTAGACTGGATATCTGTAAGACAAAACACCTTAAAAAAGTCTGCCAAGCATCACCGTTCTCAAGTATAGAGGAAAAAGTGGCTTTCATAGAATCAAACTGAAAGGGATGAAGATCTCCTGGAAACATAATTTTATAGGTTAATTTAGCAACTCTAGGCTTTTCCAATCCAAATTGTTGGATGGCATATTTGATTTTATTGTCTTGATATCAGTTCACTCAGACCTGAAAAATGACTCTGAGTAAAACCTTTCTATGAGTCAAAGGCTAAATCCCGAGGCATATAGATGCTTGCTAAATATGTTACCTACCTAATAGAACCACTGAATAGTATTGGATCCTGCAGAATGATTGAAAGTCTAGAACGTAGTGTGTGCAGTGGTAATTTGGAAATGTCTATCCCATCAATGACGATTTTTCCTGTTAAGGAGAAACAGAAGTTACAGACACATAGTAAAATCACAAGTAAAATAATATTTGTTTACAAATTGAAAGTTATTTCCTAGTTCAGGGTTGAAATTCAGGAGACCAACTTTTCCATTTAAGCATGTGGTGATTCCTCAAGTATCTAGAACTAGAAATACCATTTGACTCAACAATCCCATTATTAGGTATATACCCAAAGGATTATAAATCATTCTACTATAAAGACACATGCACACATATATTTATCGCAGCACTATTCACAATAGCAAAGACTTAGAACCAACCCAAATGTCCATCAGTGACAGACTGGACAAATAAAATATGGCACATATACACCATGGAATACTATATAACCATCAAAAAGGATGAGTTCATGTCCTTTGCAAGGACATGGATGAAGCTGGAAACCATCATCCTCAGCAAACTAACACAGGAACAGAAAACCAAACACCACATGTTCTTACTCATAAGTGGGAGTTGAACATGAGAACACATGGACACAGGGAGGGGAGCATCACACACCAGAGCCTGTTGGGGGGTGGGGGGTTAGGGGAGGGATAGCATTAGGAGAAATACCTAATGTAAATGACGAGTTGATGGGCACAGCAAACAACCGTGGCACATGTATGCCTATGTAACAAACCCACACGTTCTGCACATGTATCCCAGAACTTAAAGTATAATAAAAAAAACCATGTGTCTCTACATAATATACACATTTGGTGATGGTTTGTCTTTCTTATATATTTCTCCTAAAGGAATTCAGAGTTTTTATTCTGTTTCTGTGATCATACCAACCAAAAAGTACTTTTATCCCTTCCTGAGTCCTTTCCCTTCTAGTATTCCCTTTACCTTCCTTCCCACTTTATTTCTTTCCATGGGATTTATCAGAATCTGATATTCTATATACCTTTACTTATCTTTTTATTGTCTGTTCCCTAACTAGGATATAGACTCTTTAAAAACCAGGATCTTTGTCATTCACTCCTGTATTGATTTAATAGTACAATGCATTACAAATAGAGAAGTACATTCTGTCATATGAATATCAAGTTTTAATAAATTTCTCCATACTGCATATGGACTTATAGAGATTTGTGCAGTGTTGATGTTGTTTCTCCACCATGATATATGCAGTTAATCATACCACTTTTGTGCAGAGACCATATTGCCTTGTGAGATAAGATGTCAGGCTCAGAATGGCAGCTGCAGTCCTTCTACCAGATAGATTTAGAGTAGGCAAGATTAGCTTAACCTATGTCTTTCAGGAATAATAGATCAGAAATAATAAATCATGCATTAAAATCCTAATAGCCTACTGCTATTAAAAAGAGAATAAATCATTGATAGTTCACATGGGACCTGAAATCATGTGTCTGGACTCACGAGGATCAGGCTAACCTAAATGATCGATCATAAACACAGTGTTTTTTTTTTTTTTTTTTTTTGAGACGGAGTCTCGCTCTGTCGCCCAGGCTGGAGTGCAGTGGCCAGATGTCAGCTCACTGCAAGCTCCACCTCCCAGGTTCACGCCATTCTCCTGCCTCGGCCTCCCGAGTAGCTGGGAGTACAGGCGCCCGCCACCTCGCCCGGCTAGTTTTTTTGTATTTTTTAGTAGAGACGGGGTTTCACCATGTTAGCCAGGATGGTCTCGATCTCCTGACCTCGTGATCCACCCGTCTCGGCCTCCCAAAGTGCTGGGATTACAGGCTTGAGCCACCGCGCCCGGCCATAAACACAGTGTTTTAATGAAAAATGTCAATTGATTTTTGATCACTTAATTGCCTTAGAACTTTAATCCCACTGAAAGTCCTTAAAGTGTCTGTGCATTATTACTAGCCATGGAAAAAATAAGCTGCTAACCTTGTAACAGAAGTTTACCTTGTTCCTGAATCTAAACCCCACAGAAATTACATTTACTATAGTTCCATGTTGTTGTTCATAAACTGACCTCTTTTTCTCACAGAGCCATCGTGTAGATTAAATTCAATAATATAAACTGCCAAGTACAATAAACATGCAAAGTACTATAATAATCATAATCATTACAGATAATAATAGCAAGCACTCCTTGTACTGTCAAGTACACTAAGTTTGATCAAATCATTGCTGGATCCTCTTTCATTCAAGATACTTTATGTGCTGGCTTATTTATAGGTCACTTGATAGACTAAATAATGGGACTTCTTTTAAAAAAAAGATTAAGTTATTTCTATGCTTTTGTGTATCATATTATTAATAATTTGGTGGATGAATGTGTATGTTTTGTGTATGTTGTTATCATGAGCTTCATCACTTTGCAGCAAAGGTTGCCTCCTCACAAAATGTTCAGTGTCATTAAGCTATGTTATTAAGCAGATGATGGTAAGAGTGTACGTACCAAAATTAAAAATGCAGATTACTTATCTCCTTGTGCTTTTTTCCTTTGTTGGAAAGAGACATATGTTTAATCTAAAGGAAGCAAGGCAGTTGTCCTCCCTCTTTCTTTCTCTTGAAATTCTACCTCCATCTACTGCTATTCAAAGTGGGTGGTCTTGTTTTCATTTTACCAGTTTATTAAAATGCTTTAGCAATAATGTATAGACATGAGTTTAAGGCTCATCATTTTATTTCCCCAATTCTATGTCCTTTATTTACCTTTGAGCTGTTTATTTGGGATATCTGCCTTGAACCATGTGTAGAGCACAAAGTCCTTATAAATATTTGCTTTTTATTTCTGCAGGATTAGGTAAATTGATTTTTTTTACAGGAAAGCACCACATGGCCACTTAAAAAATTTAGTTAGCAACTCACCATCAAATATATCAACCATTCTGAAGAAAGCCAGAGATAACGATGATTTCCCACTGCCAGTGCGACCACATATGCCCACCTATGAAAACAGCTGTCACTCAAAGAGAAGAGGACTCAGACAAAGGACAGAAGATTAGCTTGTTTTATTTTTTAACTTAAGATATTATGATAAAACTGTAATTATGTTTAAATAATTACATTATAGTCATCATTTTTTCTTAGGTCTACATTATAAACTATTATCAAGATAAAAACAGGCTGGGCACAATGGCTCACACCTGTAAACCCAACACTTTGGGAGGCTGAGGCGTGTAGGTCACTTGAGGCCAGGAGTTCAAGACTAGCCTGGGCAATATTGTGAAAACCCATCTCTACAAGAAAATACACAAATTAGCTGGGTGTGGTGGTGTGTGCCTGTAGACCCAGCTACTTGGAAGGCTCAAGTGGGAGGATAGCTGGAGACCAGGAGGTCGAGGCTGCAGCGAGCCGTGATCACGCCACTGCGCTCCACCCTGGGTGAAAGAACAAGACCCTGTCTCAAAAAATAAAAAATAAAAATATAAAAACAGTCCTCATCAAATCTTCGATGATTTCATTCTAATTATTTTTATTTCCATGTGATTGCCTTGCTTTTTCTTCGTGGCTTTTTTTTACATTTAATATATTGTTGGACTAACAAATAATGATTCCATATTATCTTAGAAGTGATAGTTTTATAACGAAAAGCAGAATGATTCCATTTTATTCTGCCCACATATTCTTTTTATGATAACTAAAAGAAGTAATTTGGGGACTAGAGTTATTATGAATGCAAAGGTTCCCAAGGGGATGGCTATTTTGGCCAGGAGCCATACGACAGAAATTTTTAAAAACATGCCTATTGTTGACTTTTCTCATCTTCATGGGAGACTAGTGAATTACAATATGACTTGGAGAACATGTATTGTAGACTGATCCTATCTCTCCCTTTTTTCTTTTATGCAGATAATTTGACCTACACCAGGTAGGGAATATTATGTGAGGCCAGTGAGAATATACTTACTTGGCTGGGAAGTATGAAGAGTTTAGGTAGTAAAAAAGCAGACTCCACCACAGGTTTTATGTAGAGAACAAATAAAATGCAATGATTTCATACCTTTTGTCCAGGTTTGATGTAAGCCTTGACATGCTTAAGAACAGGTTTCAGATTATTTTCATATCTGACACACAGATCATGTATCTTAATCTCCCCTTCTTGTGGCCAATATTCTGGAACTTGAGAAGGATCTGGAGGATGGGGTGGGGAAATAGACAGATAGATAATAGGCAGATAGAGATTGATGCAGAAAGAAATGTATGCATACTTAAATACATTTATACATATAGATTTTTTTTTTCTAAATTTAAAGTATACTGAACAAACTATGTGGCAGGATTTTTTTTTTTAAATTTAAATCACATTCAAATAAACACCTTTTGATTAAGCACTTTTAAGACAGTTTTTTCGTGTTTGTTTTTGGAGCCTTAACCATCATCACCTCTCCTTAGCATTCCGTCACTCAATTCTATTCAAACTGGACAGAGATAGTTCTTTTCTGAATTGATTTATTTGTTCAGTCAGTTGGTCATTAAACACTTACGTGCTTTAAATGTGAGAGGTGCTGTGCAAGGTGCTGGGAATATGGAGACGAAAGACACAGCTCGAGGTGTTTGCTGTGTCCTTGGGGAAGTGTCCAGTAGGTCAGCACCTACAGTACTACATGGAGGCCCCATGATGAAGGCAAACCTACGGTGCTAACCTTGGAGGTCCAGGAGGACTCCAAGAGGAACTAGTGCCTGAGATGAATCTTAGAGGATGGGAGCTGGGGAAATTTATTTTAAATATATGTGCATAGGAGAATAAAGAGGAAAAGAAAGCCTAGCATTTTAGTGTGGCCAGAGTAAAAGTGGTGCAGGTGGATGACAAGAAATGAGACAAGATAGATGGATAAGGGTTGGCTAACGAAGGGGCTCATGATCTTAGCTAAGTTTTCTGGATTTTGTCCTTGAAGAGCTAGATGGCTGTTGAAAAACTTAGGTAAAGGAATGCCTTTTAAGCTTGGATATTTGCATTTAATGAAGATTATTCTGTCCTCAGTATTGAATTTCCTGACAGTTTTATTCTAGCAAAGTTGGGAATCTCAGTCCGTATTTTAAGATCCAAATTTCTTGACACTAAGTTAATAACGTCTTGAGAAAGAAAATATATTAGTTTATAGTTTAGATCAGCAATTAATGTAATAAAGCCCAAATATTTTTATAAGTCTTTTTAAATATCATTAAATAAATATCTGTTTGGACTCCGGTTTTATCAAAGACTTTTCAGGCATAAATAGTCACATCTTTTCAGGTGTACATAATCAAGCAAAGCCAAGATGAGAGTTAGTTTTCTGGATATTGAAGTGGAAAGCAAAAGCAGAAACAACAATATGCCCAACACACACTAATATTTGATTAAAATAAATATTTAAGTGAAACAAACAATATTAAGAGCAATACCCATTGTGCCTTCATAGTTCTCTGACTCCATAGTCAGGAAACTGTTCACTTTCTTCACTGCACCCATCTGGACCTCCAGGTCAGCCAAGTTCCTCACAACCCAATTCAAATAATTGGTTATCTGTGTCAGGTGATTTAAAAAAATTTTTAAATAAACTAAAGTAAGAAGTTGTGGTTAATCACCAGAAATTTTGGAACGAGATAACTTAGACCATTAGTGTACACGTGTGATACAACTCATAAGTGCTACAGAATATTAGAGACCAAGGAGAATGTCATGTGATATATCAGCAGAGAAGGTGTCTGCTCCCTTCAAGGGTCCATAAGCGTCACTCTTTTGTGAACTGTCCTGATTTCCCCGCATGGTGGATAGTGGTATACACTTCTGTTTGCACTTATCTCGTGTATATTCACATTCATTGTAGCGTCCCCAAGTGGGTTGTGTACAACTCAGAACAGGGATCCCAAACAGCCTGGAGAGTACTCTGACCACAAGATCTGAGAAGTTCTTAAAAATTGGTTCACAATGCTAGAAATGAATCCAACCTGTCCTGTAAACCTGGGTTTGGGCCCCAATTTACTATTATTTGCAAGATGTAATCTTCTTATGAATTTAAACCTTTCCTTTAACATCCATGAATAAGAGTTGATAATAACTGTAGTAGACCCTCCAACACTGCACAAAATGAGATGTTTTCCCCTTTATTTATTCTTTAAAAAAAGGGATACATGTGCAGAACGTGCAGGTTTGTCACATAGGTATACGTGTGCCATGGTGGTTTGCTGCACCTATTGACCCACCCTCTAAGTCCCCTTCCCTCACCCCCAACCGCCGACAGGCCCTGGTATGTGTCATTCCCCTCTCTGTGTCCATGTGTTCTCAATATTCAACTCCCATTTATGAGTGAGAACATGCGGTGTTTGGTTTTCTGTTCCTGTGATATTTTTATCCATACCTACCGTAAGTGCATACAGAAGACCCAAGCCTACCAATCCAGAATTCGAAGACCCACTAATGGATGCTATAGATGCAGTGAGGACAATGCAGGCTCCCAGATAATCCTTTGAAAAAGCAAGAGAAAATGTTAAAAGGTCACTCCCAAGTTCTTAAACCAAATATTTCAATCAATTTACAGAGGTGATCACTGAGAGAATATACATCATTCCATATGTGTCCTGTTAAGTTTCAGAGGAAGAATACCTGAGATGTAGAAGAATAATAGCTTGCAATATTAGGGCTGGAATGGAGAGTGATTCCATGCGCTCACTATACACACACACACACATATATACAGGATGTTTAGCATATATATATATATATATGAGTTATATATATATATATACAGGTATATATATATATGATATGGGTTCAGAGAAGTTAAACATCTTGCCAGAAGTTAAGCTATAATTGGTGGCACAATGAGGATCAGATGTAGGGTTTCCTTTTTTTTTGTTTCCGACTTTCTACTGCATTATGTTGCCACACAAGCAATTACTTTTGGACCTGATGTTCTAGCTCAGATTTCATGTGTGCTTATGTCAGGATTGTGATTAGCTCCTTTGTGTCATGTAGTGAGGCCCTTGCAGAAATTTGTCTCTGGTTAACTTGTTGGGATTTGTATTAGGCTGATGCAAAAATAATGGCAAAACTCACAATTACTTTGGCTCCAACCTAGTATTTGAACTTTTTGTCAACTATCTGGGCTCAGAGTCTGGGACACTAAACCTACAGATTTCATGTAAATAAGAATAAGGGCTATGTTTGCTCAGACAATACAAGTATGGACATGTCTTAATGTATTTAAATAGTATATGATTCAATTATAAACTCTTTTCCAAAATTAAAACAATTCTTTAATAACAGCCATAGATTCAAATAAAAGATAGGGACATCTGTCCATTTCCTAATGCTTTCTTTTTATCCCATTTCCCAACATTCTTAGGTATTGTTCTGTCTCATCATTCAAAAAAGAAATTCTAAAAACTTCTTATGTTGATGTGTCACACATCACCAAAGCAGATAGAATCTCGATATGGTCACTTTCTAGAATTATCTCAAGTCTCATTCCACTGATAAAACTCCTTCTCTAGATAGATTTGTCTGTGGTCCCTCAACAACAATCTCACAATTAGATGATAACACATTAATGACAGTAATGGAATGTTGAACATGCTGAAGTCAAAGAATGGAGATGTTTCTCAAATGAGCTCACATGTTTACATTCTTGTCTCTTTTAAAAACAGCTCCAAAGATCAAACTGTTTGAACAACCGGTGATCCCAGCCATGGAATCAAAAATCTGGGTTCAGACACTGACCTTGACAGTTACTAGTTAATGAGCTTAGACAAGCAATTTAAAACCCTCTGAGACTGTTTCTTCCTTGGAAAATATAAATGATATTTAATTCACAAGGATTTTTAAAGGAATAAAAATGTTAAATACTAATTAGATTTCCCCATCTCCACGTACCAGAATGTCTTTTTTTTTTCCTTTGGATAATTTTCAAATGTTTAAAGCAAACTTAAAAATTTGTATGCATCATAAAAACCTCAAAGGTTAAAGCAGGCACTAAAATTTAATTCCATATGGATGCTCATGATCTTTGCAAAGATTAAAGGAAAAAAATCACACAGAGTTAATCCTTTGAGGCAATAAATTCCACAGAGGTAGTAAATACTTCCTTTGATGGCCTCTTCTGGTGTATCCTTCTGTTAACAACTTGCCACACCCCTACTAGATAGTTCTTTCTCTTTTCCTCTTTATTTGAATTAACTACACAGATGCAGAGAATAACCAGTCTGGGTTGCTCTTCTGCAGTTTATACATGCCAAAGTGCTCCCAAATACTTCTAAAATATTTACAGCAATATGAATTTTTTCCTTTCAGCCATTTTGGGTAAAGTTAATACTTTCAAATTTGTGTTATTCATTGTTATTTCCACATTTTTTTTTCTAAAAGTCTCATAGAGTTTCTGTAACAAGTTACAGAAAGTAAATTAATACCAGAAAATCCTTCCAGCAAGGTATGTCTGGCTTGACATTAAAAAACATATGTCTTCTGTCTTCTGAGAAATTTCTGTGAGTGGTATATATGTTAAGAGTTTGAGGCAAGGTACTTCTTTTATTTTATTAATTTCTATTCTCTACCTCCTGCCAGCTGACTTCATTCATTCATTCATACATTCTTTTAAAAATGTAAGTTAGATCATATAACTCCCCTGTTTAGAATTAACAGTACCTTCCTGTTATACTTATAATACATTCAAACTCAGATGGATTAGCCTTATATGATATAGTCTGGATTTTGCACCCTGTCTACTCTGACCTCGTCTGAGATTACTATTCTGCTCCTTCACTATACTCCGACCACACTAGCCTTTTCCCTATTCTTGGGAATACATCAACTTTGTTTCTCCCAATGACTGCCTGAAATGCTTGTCAATAGGTCCTTGATACCTGGCTCCTTCCTATCATTTGAGGGTCAGCTGAAATATCACCTCCTTGGAAAAGTCTTCCTTTTCTTGGTTCCTACCTCCAGCCCTGTGGCTCTTCTCTATCCCATCATCCTGTTTTATTTTCCTCAAAGCACTCTGAAGTGTATGAAACGATCTTATTTGCTTATTCGTTTACATGGTTATTTTCTATCTACTCTCATTAGAATCTACGTTCCATGAGGACAGGGTCTTTGAATTTTTACCATTATTATCTCCAGCAATAGGAATAATGCTAAATACATTGATTGTGAAACTTCAGTACTTCTTTGTGCAGTAAATGACTAGATAAATTCACCCCTTCATAAAACATTCACTGAGTTTTTCTATGAGCTGAGTATTTTCCAACTTAGGACTTCTCCCGACTTTGCTTTTAGGATTTGTATGAATCATTTAAGTCTCTACCAATCTCATTTCCAGGTTTTAAGAGCTGAACATGTAAAGATACTACAAGGGTGTATTTTTTATAAAGTGGGAAGTCCAACACCGAGTTTTATAATCTTTTAACTCCCATGTCCATTTAGAACTGTAATATGAGTCTCTTTAAAAAACTTTGCTATGTTTAAGTGTTATGAGTTATTTCCTTTTCTAAAGTGAAAAGTACTTTTACCTAACTCGTGAATTTCATTATTCCGTTCCAAATTATTATATATATATTTTTTACTATTTTAATTGTGGGAAAAAAACTCACAAACTGCTGTTGCTGTGTTTTTTTATAAAGAACAGATCTGGACTAGAATATAACAAGGCCATAGCTGACTGAAATATCAAAAATCACTGGGTCTAAATAAATGGAAATTAAAAAGTGGGAGTAATATGAATATAAATATAATAAAGGAAAGGTAAAACATTATGCAGTCAATTTCTCTCTATTAAGTTTAGTTTACTATGGAAATCTTTGTATTCTAAATTGGGTTCCCGAATTCACCCACTGTAAAGAATGACATGGTAGATTTGATTAGAAGATAATTTAAACTGGTTTCTGTTGAATTAAAATGATAATTCCGGTTAACAGGTAGGTAGTGTTATTCTGGCAAAAGGGCCAGCAAAAGAAGTGAAAACAGATGATGGGAGAAAAAGGAGAAGACTCATCAATAAGTTGTAGTCAGTATATATTTTCTTTCACGTGGTTAATGTTTCAAAACTACTTGTATAATTTTCAATACGATCGCTAGATATTATTAGTTATTAGGCCAGCAATACAAATATGCTCAAATTCATATATTAAAATGTTTTAGAAATATTTTTGACCCTTGAGCAAAAGAAAGATAGTTTTAGAGGTACATTTTATAGCAAAATTTTCAGAAGAGGAACTGATTTTCAAAATCTATAATCTACTAAATTCAAATAGATATTATAGTTTGAAAGCCAATATGTCTATAGTTTAGTACCTGTAACAAAGTTATTTTATTATAAAAATATTTTTAAACTTTCTTTTTATTTTATTTATTTATTTATTTATTTTTTTTGAGACGGAGTCTCGCTGTGTCACCCAGGCTGGAGTGCAGTGGCGCAATCTCGGCTCACTGCAAGCTCCGCCTCCCGGGTTCCCGCCATTCTCCTGCCTCAGCCTCCGGAGTAGCTGGGACTACAGGCACCCGCCACCTCGCCCGGCTGGTTTTTTGTATTTTTAGTAGAGACGGGGTTTCACCGTGTTAGCCAGGATGGTCTTCATCTCCTGACCTCGTGATCCACCCGCCTCGGCCTCCCCAAGTGCTGGGATTACAGGCTTGAGCCACCGCGCCCGGCCTAAACTTTCTTTTTAAAGAAAAAGCCATTCAGGCTGTCTTTTCATCATACTAACTAGATACTTTCCAGCTCACTGCTGGATTATTATCACTGCTAAAAACTGTTTTTTGTTTTTTTTTCCTAAAGTACTGGAAATATTTTAGAGACTTCTGATCAGAATTTTATCTTGATTTGCATAAGGGATGAAGCCCTTTTTGTACTATACCTTTCAAAAAATATACAGCAAAATCACTAAATTTCAATCACTTCTCTTCAAATATTATAGTAGTATGGGAATGTGAAATTAATAACTAACATAAAAGCTTTTGTGGCCAGGCGCGGTGGCTCATTCCTGTAATCCCAGCACTTTGGGAGGCTGAGGCAGGCAGATCACAAGATCAGGAGATCGAGACCATCCTGGCTAACACAGTGAAACCCCGTCTATACTAAAAACACAAAAAATTAGCTGGGTGTCATGGCGGGCACCTGTAGTCCCAGCTACTCGGGAGGCTGAGGCAGATGAATCGCTTGAACACGGGAGGCAGAGGTTGCAGTGAGCTGAGATTGTGCCACTGCACTCTAGCCTGGGCAACAGAGTGAGACTCCATCTCAAAAAAACAAATAAATAAATAAATAAAACATAAAAATAAAAAAAATGCTTTCGTTAAGTCTCCGATTTTCACTTCCTTTACTGTTAAACATAACAACTTTAATGAACCATAAAGTGACCCTATGGTTACATCTTTCCATTCCTCTGCAAATATGTGAGTAGCAAAATGGCTTAGACGCAATAAACTAAGAAAGGAGAAGCAGATGGTTTGCATAACTTTCACAGAGGACAGCAAATACTTAGGGATCACTAATAGCATTTATTCTACTGCTGTAGCCTTACATATCCTAAGCAATCTACTCAGTGAAAACCACCTTCCATCCAAATGATACAATGAAATGGGAGACTGAACTTAGGAAACAGAAGTTACAACATAGATGAATTATCTACTTTCAAAAGAGGGCTTTTATCTGTAGAATAGTAAATTATAACTTCCATCAATTTTGTGAATTCAATACTCCCCACCAGAAGATTCCCATGTCAAAAGAGAGGCCCCTTTTCATATTTCTAGTGATTCAAAGACATCTATCTATATTTAGAATTATAATGAAAATTGTAATTCTCTATAAAGCAGCCTTGTAAATAGTTAATAGCAACCAAAAAGTATGTAATCTCTCTCCTTCATATAGCACTCAGGAGCACATTATGGTACCACTGGGTATCTGCAAGAATATATTAGGACCTCCAAATTACGAGATCACTGTATCCCTGTCTGTCGTTGAATTGTGAACACACAAAAAAGCAGTGTTGTCTCACAAACTAGACTCTTGTGCAAGTTCACCCTAAAGACCATTTTTACTTTAGCCTGTTGACTCCAAAGTCTTTATTTTTGGCTTCTTGATGTGAATTTTCTTTTATCCTTTCACCACACAGCAAGACAAAGCCTTGGAAAGACACCCTTTAGATAAAGTTACACCATTTTTGCAACTGAAAACACCAATGCCAAAGAACTGGAATTGTTTAGTGCAAAGGGATGAAGAGAAAACACTGCTGAACGAAAGGACGCAAGCAGCATTCAGAGGTTAGGCTATAGTGACACATTGCACTCAACCACGGCCGGCTTCACTTGGCACCCAGAGGAAAAACAGTCCCCTCTACTGCCAAAGCAACTCTGGTGGCCAGCCACAGTCTAGACGTTTTCTACCAGCCAAATGATCTACCAGCCAAATTATTTTATTCTTTTAGTTTCTTGTCCTTTTATGATTTGAGTGTGTTATGGCCTTTATGTTTTTTCGCAATTCAAAATGAATATGAAATGAATATGGTAGGCAAGGCTAGATCTTCCATAGGGAAAACTGTGTGCGCAGACAGAGGATAAATCATGATTGTCTTAACTCTTACTTAACATGACTGGGAAAAGAAAAGAAAGCTCTATATTTTTAAAAAAACATAAACAATTATTTTGAGATACATTCCATCAATATCTAGTTTATTGAAGTTTTTAGCATGAAGGGGTGTTGAATTTTATCGAAGGCCTTTTCTGCATCTATTGAGACAATCATGTGGTTTTAGTTATTGGTTCTGTTGACATGATGGATTATGTTTATTGATTTGCATATGTTGAACCAGCCTTGCATCCCAGAGATGAAGCCAACTTGATCGTGGTGGATAAGCTTTTTGATGTGCTGCTGGATTCGGTTTGCCAGTATTTTATGGAGGATTTTTGCAATGATGTTCATCAGGGATATTGGCCTGGAATTTTCCATTTTTGTTGTGTCTCTATCAGGTTTTGGTATCAGGATGATGCTGGCCTCATAAAATGAGTTAGGGAGGAGTCCCTCGTTTTCTATTGTTTGCAATAGTTTCAGAAGGAATGATACAAGCTCCTCTTTGTACCTCCAGTAGAATTCGACTGTGAATCTGTATGGTCCTGGGCTTTTTTTGGTTGGTAGGCTATTAATTAATGCCTCAATTTCAGAACTTTTTATTGGTCTATCCAGGGATTTGACTTCTTCCTGGTTTAGTCTTGGGAGGGTGTATGTGTCCAGAAATTTATTCATTTCTTCTAGATTTTCTAGTTTATTTGCGTAGAGGTGTTTATTGCATTTTCTGATGGTAGTTTGTATTTATGTGGGATTAGTGGTGATATCCCCTTTATCATTTTTTATTGTTATCTATTTGATTCTTCTCTCTTTTCTCCTTTATTAGTCTGGTTAGCAGTCTATCTATTTTGTTGATCTTTTCAAAAAACCAGCTCTTGGATTCATTGAGTTTTTTGAAGGGTTTTTCATGTCTCTATCTCAACATATGAAAAAAAGCTCATCATCACTGGTCATTACAGAAATGCAAATCAAAACCACAATGAGATACCATCTTATGCCAGTTATAATGGTGATCATTAAAAAGTCAAGAAACAACAGATGCTAGAGAGGATATGGAGAAATAGGAACGCTTTTACACTGTTAGTGGGAGGGTAAATTAGTTCAATCATTGTGGAAGACAGCGTGGCCATTCCTCAAGGATCTAGAACCAGAAATACCATTTGACCCAGCAATCCCATTACTGGGTATATATCCAAAGGAATATAAATCATTCTACTATAAAGATACACGCACACATATGTTTACTGCAGCACTGTTCACAATAGCAGAGACTTGGAACCAACCCAAATGCCCATCAATGATAGACTGGATAAAGAAAATATGGCACACATACACCATGGAATACTATGCAACCATAAAAAAGGATGAGTTCGTGTCCTTTGTAGGGACATGGATGAAGCTGGAAACCATCATTCTCAGCAAACTAACACAGGAACAGAAAACCAAACACTACATGTTCTCACTCATAAGTGAGAGCTGGACAATGAGAACACATGGACACAAGGAGGGGACCATCACTGGGGTCTGTCAGGGCGTTGGGGGCTAAGGGAGTGATAGCATTAGGAGAAATGCCTAATGTGGATCACGGGTTGATGAGTGCAGCAAACCACCACGGCATGTGTATACCTATGTAACAAACGCACAGGTTCAGCGTATGTATCCCAGAACTTAAAGTATAATTAAAAAAAAAAAAAGATAAACAAAAATTGGATGAGGTTCAGGGAACTTCCCAAATTCAACAAAAGGTGTTTCTACTCTGGTTTCTCTCTCTTCTTTCTTGAGATTTTCTGTTAACAGCAGTGACATGACTTTGGAAAGTTAAAACTGGGCATGAAGAGGAAGGGAGGGGAAACATAGCCACAGAAAGCAATGATATCATGTTTTCTCCCATTTCCATTATGGCTCTGAGTCCATGAATTAGAGTTAGTGAAATCTGTGTGAAGAAATCCTGCTTGCCTCTTCTAATTTATGCCCAATGAAGTGACCTTCTTTGTACCATTTTGGTTGCGTTCCTGCTCTGGGAACTCTGAGAATATTTGCTAGAAGCAGATATTTATGTGAACTTACTGAGTAATATGACAAAGAGGGGGTTGTGACCATACCACAGATAAGATCAATGCAGATGTACTGGGCCAAATAGAAATTTTTATTACTTTTTTTAAAAAGTGACTTACGAACAGCATATATCCAGCTGTGGGGTGTAGAGAACAGTTCACACCCTAGTCTCCAAGGTCCTATATCTCAACTTCATTTTTCTCACACAAGATCCAGTTATTCCAAACTAAAATTCTGTCTCCAGTGATGTGGACATGCCCACAGAAACACAGTAGTAATGAGGTCATTTATATGTGCACAATTGAGAGAAAAGGTTATTCCCCAGGAGAAGTCATCTACCTTATTTAACACTCCTACTGTGGCATATGTTCTTGGATTATAGTATTTATATTTAAATACACCTGGTTCCAATGAAAACTCTCAGTTCACTCAGAAGAGCAGAGTGACAGTGAATCTGACTGGTCTCACAGTGGATCTCCGAGATTGTCTAGAGGAGTGTGTATGTGTGCGTGTGTACAAGTGTTTATCCATATAAAGTTACTGACATATAAATACAATGGATGGAGGCAAATCATACCCAAAGGACCTTGAACCTTGACTTCTTTCAGCAGATATGCCTGGAACTTTGCAATAAATCAACAAATGTTTCTTGCCAAAATATATCTTTGCCCACCAGAAATGAAAATAAAATACTCCTCAGTCTTTTGTATTAATTTTTAAGGGAGAGTTCTAGTAGTAAGACTAGATTGCAAATCTTGGAAGGATTCTAATACACAGAAAGCAAAGAGTAACAAATGTATTACAAAGTAACCAAATGAATGGCCTGTTCTGCCCTTCCTGTTTCAAGTGTCAGTATTTTGTTCTTTGCAGGTGGAATTCAAGATATAGATTCTATTATATTTAGGCAGGTTCAACTGCTTTTTCACGTGGGGGTTAAAGTATTGGGTTATGAATCAAACTAAACAAAACCATTCTGAGTTTGGCTGCTGTTCCTTTCTAATTTTTCCTGACCTTCCCTTTCTTGGCAGTGTTAAGGCTCTAATATCTTGTCTTCTGGCTATGAGAACAGAGCATATGGTTTGCTTGAAGATTCTTGTTCAACACATACCCATTAACCTGACAGCAGGAAGTGCTAAAGAGTAGAAACAGGAGTCGGTCAGACTCTCACCTCAAGTCCAAGGCAAATATGCTTGCCCCTAAAAGACATACTTGATCTTCAAGTTCAGGAAAACCAGATACAAAGGTAACTGCTAACATTTCTCCCTTATGGCCGGGCGCGGTGGCTCAAGCCTGTAATCCCAGCACTTTGGGAGGCCGAGACGGGCGGATCACGAGGTCAGGAGATCGAGACCATCCTGGCTAACACGGTGAAACCCCGTCTCTACTAAAAAAAAAAAACAAAAAAAACTAGCCGGGCAAGGTGGCGGGCGCCTGTAGTCTCAGCTACTCGGGAGGCTGAGGCAGGAGAATGGCGTGAACCCAGGAGGCAGAGCTTGCAGTGAGCTGAGATCCAGCCACTGCACTCCAGCCTGGGCGACAGAGCAAGACTCCATCTCAAACAAAACAAAACAAAACAAAACAAAACATTTCTCCCTTATGATTTCAGGATATTGTTTCAGTAAGCTATTTCATCAGTAATTATATTATTCATATATGATTTTTTCCCCTTATAGAACAACGGAAATTACACACACAGACACTCACATATCAAAACAAGGAATTAAAACAAGGAATTATGGAATTATGGTTTGGATAGGGTTTGGGAATAATGTTTTGGTTTTGTGATAAATCCTAAGTAACACTTCACTTGCCTTTATTTATCTATATGTAATTCCCAAGAAACTCTGCCCCACCTTCTGCCAACGGTCAGAGCTACCTTGAGGGAATTTATCAGCAAACAATACTTCTATCAAAACTTTGTGAAAAATAACTATGCGGTGCTGTTGAATAATTTCTACATAATGACTAATATAGTTGTAGAGAATCTCTATAAACCAGTGAGAAATCATGAGAACAAAAGCTCACAAGGATGTCTAAGATTCTAGGTTAATCTGTATCCATCAACCAACTACTCAGATTTTAACTTGGGCTCCTTCATTTCTACCCTATTAAAATCCCTTTACCATCTTCCTTCTCTTTTCTGTTGTGTTTTGAAAGAAAGCCTATATATTACTGAAACGCAATTAGTGGAAATAAGATTCTCTCAATAGTACAGATAAACATGCTTTTTCTTTTCAAAACTGGCAAATACCTATTAAAAAAAATTACACACAACTCACCATTACTGCCAAAGTAGCTTATCCATGTTCCAGACTGTACAGACTACAAATTATATTCCTTGCCTTCTGGAATGTCTTTCTCATCTCTCCTACTTGATACTCCAGCTCATTGGCTTATGAACCCCCTACCAGGGCAGGTACCAGTCATTATTCATTCATGCATGCATTCAAAAGACATTTCTTGAATGCATTTGCCAATCAGTGTAGTAGGGGATTTATGTTACTTTTAATCCAATGCCCATACAAGGTACACATTCTTACTTTATAGATGAGGAACTGGGACTAAAATTAACTTGCTAGACCAAGTCTGTGTGATGCCAAAGCTTGTGCTTGTTCTTCTATATTATTCAAGACAGAAGGCAACAAATGATTAACCGTAGTTTTCTACATTTTGTACTAACATGACCCTCCACTGGCTTAAAACGTAGAAAGTTGCCATCCTTCCAGGCAGGACCAACTCGATAAAGGAAATGAGAACATCTGTTCACTTGCCAAATGTACTCTTTTGGAAAAAAAAATTGATGTTATACAAATATTTGCCATTCCATTAACTTATGTGATCTAGAGACTAATGAACACAAAATGAAATTTTGCTTTTTGGGCTATTTGTCTTGTCATTAGCTAAAACATTATGACAAACTTCATCTGTAACATAAACAAACCTGAGCTATTTTAAAGTTCAGAAAATGTGAAGCTAGTGCTGAATCTCAGTGGAAGGCTAATTTTTACAACTGTCTGCCTCTTTGCAGCAGGCGTCTTCTCTATTTGGTTTCCATTTCGAAATCATGAAATGAACGTACCGTCCTGACCTCCAGCCATCTGTTGGCAGCTGAGAGGAATAAGTAGGCAATGTTGTTTGTGTCCGTCAGTTCCAGCATACGTTGTTTAAATCTGGTTTCATGCCTGCAGAAAACAAAAATACAGTGTTAGCCACACAACAGGAGAGGTCATAAAAAACAGTCACACTTACTACTACACTATTTACTCAACATAGTGACAAACTGATGGCATGGAATGATCAGTAAATAGATTTCTACTTTAAAATAAAGACCAGCTGCTACTGCTCTTTGCATTCTTAGTAGAGATGGTGTGGTCAAGTGTTTATTTCCTTTCTTATAGCCTTACTAGGAAAAAGAGTCCTTCTAACAACAACATTGTATTAAAGATCAGTTCATAAATTTTCACATAATTATTGTAGCCATGAGAACAAGGCATAGTCTACGACATTAAAAGGGCCTTACAAAAAACAAGATAAATTGTGTAGAAATGCAACTCTACCGACATTTTGTGGCATTTATTTTACTTTTCCAAACAACACAGTTAGAGTGGGTGGGAGGTGCTGGATCAGAACCAGGGAAGACAGAATACTATACATTTGCAATTGGCAAAAATATACTTTTAAAATTATCTTTTTTCCTAATATTTCTGCGAACCAAAGAAAAAAAAACTGGGGTGGCAACAAGTAGAGGATGGGGGACACTAGAGATGATGGAAAATGTTCTACACCCCCAAATTCTAAAGTATTTGTAAGGATGGTCATTGCATAAAAGGAATTTGGTCTGTGTACTTTCAGGGTTCTATGATATATATCATTTGGATATTGATCTTCAACAAATTAAGTTAATTCTTGGTGCTCAATAAAATCACACCAAGTTCTGTGTAACCTATTTTATAAATGAAACGGTTACTAAAAGCCCTATCCATTTAAACATCTGAGCCAACATCTCAAAGAAATTCATGCTACGTGGTAGAAAAAATCTTCTCTAAATCACAACAATAGTCTCTTTTATTTCTCAATTATTTCCCCTGAATAACAGAAACATTGGAAGGTTGGATAATATAATAAAAATAACTGGTTTGAAGCTGGGGAAAATACCAAATCAAAATGTGATTTATTCACTCTCTGCAGTCACAGCTTGTCTTATAGAGACTGCCCATCTATGGGTTATGTTTGCAAGAAATAACCAAACTTCATTTGACAGAATGGCAGTGATTCCTTCTTGATAAAAGACTTCCCCCACTCGCCTCCCCAATTTTTTTTTTTTTTGAGACGGAGTCTCACTCTGTCGCCCAGGCTGGAGTGCAGTGGCCGGATCTCAGCTCACTGCAAGCTCTGCCTCCCGGGTTTATGCCATTCTCCTGCCTCAGCCTCCCGAGGAGCTGGGACTACAGGCGCCCGCCACCTCGCCCGGCTGGTTTTTTGTATTTTTTAGTAGAGACGGGGTTTCACCATGTTAGCCAGGATGATCTCGATCTCCTGACCTCGTGATCCACCCGTCTCGGCCTCCCAAAGTGCTGGGATTACAGGCTTGAGCCACCGCGCCCGGCGCCTCCCCAATTTTTAAGTAAAATTGTTAAAATTTATAATAAATCATCACATGTCAAAGAATGAAGAAATCCTGGGTGGGGTGTCCATTTGGCCCACTGAAGTAATCCATACAGGCCAATATAAAGCAGACGCTTGATATCTATCCAGTCAATCTGATCATTCCAATATGTCAAAAAAGACAGATAATTCAGTCGGACAGTAAGCTCTAATCTACAATAATCAGAGAACTCAGCAATCGCAGCCAAATAATTACCTCACTTTGAGTTGAGTATCCGTGACCCAAATGCCATGCTGCCATGCACAGGAGGACCTGGCCTGAATGGCTACTCTGCTGTGGGACTAAGCAGTCCAACCTTACCCTCCAGCTGACCTTTTTAGTGATGAATATAGAGAATAACTAAATGGTGAGGGGGGCGTTCAAAGGGTTATAGGATTTACTGAGACAATGAACATGAACCATAAAGATTATCTATCTATCTATCTATCTATCTATCTATCTATCTATCTATCTATCTATCTATCATCTCTCTCTATACACACACGTAAGGCTTATTTTTTTTCTTCTTCTTCTTCTTCTTATTTTTTTGAGACAGTCTCTGTTGCTCAGGGCGGAATGCAGTGGCGAGATCTCAGCTCACTGCAACCTCCGCCTCCCAGGTTCAAGCGATTCTCCTGCTTCAGCCTCCTGAGTAGCTGGAACTACAGGCACGTGCCACCATATCCAGCTAATTTTGTATTTTTAGTAGAGACAGGGTTTCACCATGTTGGCCAGGATGGTCTCGAACTCCTGACCTCAGGTGATCCACCCGCCTTGGCTCATTCTTTTTTGTACTTGCTAGGTACATGTTTGGTAGATTTTCATCCATTCATTCAGGAGCATTTAGCAATCATCCACTCTAAGCAAGACATTATGCTAGACACTGAGGACATAAGAACAAGACATGACCTACTCCCTTGAAGGGTCAACTGTCTAGTGAAGGGAGGAAACACAGCATTAACAAGTAAAAATGGTGCAACACACTATCTAGCTATAAGGAGCTTATGCACAAAATGCTACATGAACATAAAGGAAGGGCATGATTTGCACCAATCAGAGGATCAGCACAGTAGGAAATGGAGCGAAGGGTGGAGAGAGAGGAAACATTAAGCAACATGTCACAAAAGACAAGGAAGATAGTCTGAGTGAGGTTTTTAAGGGATAAGCGGAATGTTTTTGGTGAACAAGGCATTCTAAGTGGCAGGAACAACATGAGCAAAGGCACAGAAATGAGAAAGTGCCACATGTTCCGGGGCTTGAGACAGGTTCTTCTCCCTAGAGGGCTGTGTGATGGAGAGATTGGAGTTGAGGCCAGGTGGACCAAAGCCAGTGGAAGACATTTGAGATGAATCTCAAACCCTTGATTCTGACAAAGTGCTTTATCTGGAACACTTTTGACTCTTCCTCTAGTTTTGGGATATTGTTTCAGATCCACTCTTAAAGAGTTTGTAAATGCAGTTGGCAATAGTCTGAGGCAGCAGTGAGAGGGGAGGGGTGAAAATGCAGTGAACATTCTTTCTGTGTGTTTCTATTTGGCAAGAAACCTTCTGTTTTCCTAATGGAAACTCTGACACACTCAGCCTGTATCTTTTCATCCATATCCAGCTCATCTTCTGAACATTCTTAGACCTTTATTCTGTCAGACAAGAAAAAAATAGGAAAGGTCACTAAAATCTCAGTCTAATTTAACTGTGATGCTTTCGTGGTAAACTACTTGAGGGAGTTCATTGCTTCATGTGAGTACACCACGAACCCTCAATGCAGGGGAGGAAAAGCAGCCTCATCAGTAAATAATAACTTTCCAAAGAGCTCAAGACTCTGGGGACTCCAGATAGTTTGAAAGAAAGGAACAGATGGATGGAAAAAGACACGTTCGATTCCTGACCTCAAGTACCAAATGTAAGGATTCTAGAATTTTACCCATGGCAGCAGGGCCATCCTCACATTTTCAAGACTTCTTTGGGTTTAAAAATGCTGATATTTATGATAGTTAATAAAAATGCTTTACGGCCCTAATCATGAGGGGAATGCAAAGTAAAACCACAATGAGACACCACCTTACCCCTGCAAGAATGGCCATAGTTTAAAAAAAAAAAAATAGATATTGATGTGGTGAAAAGGGAACAAGTTTACACTGCTAGTGGCACTGTAAACCAGTGCAACCACTATGGAAGACAGTATGGAGATTCCCTAAAAAACTAAAAGTAGAATTGCTATTTGATCCAGCAATCCCACTACTTGGTATCTACCCAGAGGAAAAGAAGTCATTATATGAAAAAGACAGTTGCACACACATGTTTATAGCAGCAGAATTTGCAACTGCAAAAATATGGAACCAGCCTAAATACCCATTACCCAGTGAGTGGATAAAGAAAATGTGGTATATATACGTCATGGAATATTACTCAGCCATAACAAGGAATGAAATAATGGCCTTCTCAGCAACCTGGATGGAGTTGGAGACCATTACTCTAAGAGGAGTAGCTCAGGAATGGAAAACCGAATATCCTATGTTCTCACTTATAAGTGGCAGCTAAGCTATGAGGATGCAAAGGCATAAGAATGATATGATGGACTTTGAGGACTTGGGGTGAAGGATGGAAGAGGGGTGAGGGATAAAATACTACACATTGGATACAGTGTACACTGTTCAGGTGACGGGTGTACCAAAATCTCAGAAATTATCACTAAAGAACTTACCCATGTAACAAAAAATTACCTGTTCCCCAAAAACCTATTGAAATAAAATAAAACCTTAAAAAATGAACTCTGGAAGATCTAAACCTGGATTAGTATTAGGCAGGTACCTCCAGATAGAAGTTGAGCTGTCTTTTGTTTCTTTCAACTATAATTCAAACATTGAAATTTAACATAATATTTTGTTCTACTTACAGTTACCTGGAAGTTTTCCTAATGTAAAATTAAGGATAGTAATGCTAAATTATGCTCATGTGTCTAGGGAAGAAGGTAAATGAAAAATCTGAATCTTGACGCTTGGTCATTTTCCTCTTTCATTCTAAATCTTCCTCATTCCCTTCACGATGCTCTGCCTTGTTCTCGCCCCCATCCCTCTCAGAAGATGACCTCCCCTAACCTTCAAAGAGAAAACAGAGGCTGTTAGATGTTGAACTCATCAACTTCCTGTTTTTTACCTGTCAGTTTTCCCGAATCTATTCAGATCCTTTTCTTACGTTCGTAAAGGAGCTATATACCAAATACTCCTCAATCTGAACTGGTCTTCACGCTTGGACACTTAACATGTTCCTGCTAATCTGTTGTAATAATCTTCTCCATTAACTGCCCCATCCTGCCTATATCTTCACTTCTTCCCTTCAGTCTTTGAAAATGTCTAGTTCATTACTCTCTTAAAAATGAAAAGACAATAGTAAAAAAGCTCCTTCTTTTAGTGAGCTCTCCTAAACTCCTTCCCACCTCAGTAAAACTCTTTGAAAGAGTAGTTTTTCCTTGCCATGTCCATGTTCTGATTTCCAATTGATTTTTTAACCCTCGGAATTTTGCCTTCGATCCTCTCCACTTTATCTTTACTTTTCTTGCTAAGGTTCCCAATAGCTTCATGGCTGTCATATCAAATGGACACTTTTAATTCTTTTTATTCTTCTTTTATGTTGTTATTATTATTGACCATTCAATTTCTTTTTAAAATGCTCACGTGATTAACTCCAATGACACCACTATCCTGATTTTTTGCCTACTACTTAGATGGCTTATTTTCTCAACTGGTCTGAATCTCTCCCCCTTAGTAGGAAGATGGGCTCTGCCCTACTAAGTATTAACATTTGGCACTTATATGTCATTGAGGTATTGGAAGGAAGTGGACAAGGCTGAATTAAGGTGCACTACAGTGGTGTTACCTAGGGTAATATGCATCAAATATAGGTAGAGCAGTCCCTTAGGCTTTCCAGACCTGTCCTTGACCTAGGTAGAGCTGCTACAGGTAAAGGTTTGCTTACCAGAAAGTGTCATTTGGATAAAGGGCTATCAAAAATTTCAGCTGACCACTTAAGAGCCTTTAATGGCCTCTAGGGAGGCAAAGTGCTTGGGTGCTGGCCTCTCCTATCTGGATATATATACATCCAGAGAAATAAAAGAGGGGCTGACAATGATGTATATATATGACAATATACATATAGCATATGTAACATTTTATACACACACACACAAACACACAGTGCACACATGAAGAGAGGGCCCAGTGAATTGATCTTTCCCACCATTAACTTCTCACTCATAGGATAGTTGATCTATCAGGGACCAACTTACTAAAACAGTAGTCACAACATCAAGGTTGCCAAGATGTGAATTCTCTTTCCGTAAAGAAGGCACTGGTTTGGATTTGATGGCATCAGGCTGGCCTGTGTTGGGGTTGGCCAGGAGCAGGAGGAGCTCAATAGGATATTTATTTGAAAGACTGAGACCACAACAAGGGGCAACAAAAACTCTTCCCCTTTACTGAGGAAGCTGACTGGAAATGGAATTCAAACAGTCTGTCCAAATTAGGAGGGCTGGAAGCAGACAGAAGTTGAAGTAAAGAGTCATGGAGATATTAGCAGAAAGTAGTGGGAGCAATGAAGTGTCCTTTAATTTAGTCACAGAACATTTGGACTCCTACTATGTGACTGACTCTGTTAATATTCTAAAGATTAAGGCAAAGGACACATTACCAGCTCTTAAGTAGCTCCCAATCTTGTAGAGGAATGCAAATACACAAACAGTTGATTATGATGCAGGATGTTAAGTTTAGGATACAACTTAACATAGAGATCTAAGAAGGAAATGAACTCTACATTCTAACATTCAGAGAGGGCTTCCCACAATAGATGATAATCATGGACTGATATTTCAGCAATGAGATAGGCACTGGTTAGCCAAATATAAAAGGATATTGGGAGGCACAAGTAATATAACCTATCTTCCTCTTAACCTAAGAGGACCAGTTTTGTTTAATGAAGCAGCAATTGGCAGATCATATTTTCCACAGGATCTTTTTTATCTACTTGTTCTTTGAGTGCTGGTAGTCTGAAATTTTTGTGCAAGCTCCTCTTTTCTTAATCTACACCCTCTCCCTCGGCAATCAAATCCATGGTCAAAACTTTAACTCTTATCCATAAAAGAATGATACTCAAACCTGTTATCTTCTGCCCTTAGATATATCTTAGACACCAGACCTGTATACCAAAATGACCATAAAAAATGTCCAGCTGGATATTTCATTGCTACCTACACCTGTTCATAACCAGACTCATGAACTCCTTCTCCAATCCTCCACATCATCTTCAATTTCCTAACCTGGAAAACTACCTACTCATTGGAATCAGAAACTTAGAAGGAATCATCTTCAACTTCTCCCTCAACCTTATTCTTCGCATTCAATTTGCCCCTAAATCTCATTGGTCCCACTTCTTAAATATTCCTTAAATCTGTGCTTTCTCTCCCAGTCCTTAGTTCCTTAGCTTGCCTTTGTAATCTCTCATGTGGACCATTGCAACAGCCTCCTGGGGTCTCTTTGCCTTGGGCGTTAACCATCCCCAGTTCATAGTAATATCCCAGAGTTATTGTGATGAACACAACTCTGATCATACCACTTTCCTGCTCAAGATTCTTCGGTGACTACCTCACATTGAAAGAATCCAGTCTAAGTTATTTAAAGATACTTATCAAAGCCCTTTATGTACTGGCCTCTACTATGGTTTCAAGCCTCATCCTCATAGCCACCTTCTCTGCACTTAATCTATGTTCCAACAGTACTGGACTCTTTTGATTTCCATATAAAATAGAAGTCTTTATGTTTTCACACATCTGTTACATCTTCTTTGAATATTCTATCTCCTGTATCTGCCAGGTCAATTACTCATCATTCAAAGATTTGTTGTTCAATAATTATCTCCCCATTCCTTCTAGACAGAGTGCTACTCTACTCTTTGACAGAGTTGTTTCTGGTGATATTAGACTATGTATAATGCTGTGTTGCTATTTTTTTCTTAAATCCTCTCCCCTACTAGGCTGTGAGCTCCTTAACACAGCCCATGCTAGCTACTGAGTCAATATATATTTATTGAGCACTTACTTAGCCCCAGGCACTTTTCCCAGCTAATGGTGCTACAACAACAAAACAAACAAACAAACAAAAAACAAACAAAAAAAAAAGAAAGAAAGAAAAAGCGGGGAGGATCTGATAGGGCTTACATTCCACTTGGAAAGGACAGATAACTTGTAAACAAATAAAAAAGATGATTTAAAATACTCAGATAGCTATCACAAAGGAAATAAAAAGGATAACATGGCAGGTGTATGTTGAGAGGATGCAGGGAAGGAGGGCAACAGTGCCACTTTTTGCTGGTTGGCAATGAAAGGCCGTGTCTTTTTAGTCTTTATATATTGATAGCAAGAATAGTACCTGGCATATGTTCAGTACTGAGATATTTCTCAAATAAATTGAATTGAAAGGACTTATTTGGTGCAAAAAGTAATCTTTAGTATAGTGTACTTATTAATACCACTGATCATTGCTGGTTATTAGAATATAAACTTCCTGTTAATATCTACATTCAATGCCAATAAATAATTTTGACATCTTCAATAAAAGGGATTGCACATTATGATGAAAAAACATACAGTGCAGAAAGCGTGAATGCTTCAGGATGCCACCTATATAGATTGCGTACACATGCTGTGGAACATAATGTTGTGGATAGTTGTCTCTTTATATTCTACTCTGTGACCCAATTCTATATTTAAAAATAAATTTCTTAGGTTAGAAAAATCTCTGGTTAAAATTTATATATACTTGCAATTAGGATTTCAGAAAGATATAACACTAAAATATCAATTTTCTAGATTAAATGAAATATTCAGTAATACCACCTCCTTGCTAATCTGACTTGAACAGGAAAATTGGGATAGGTAATTTTTTGAAAGTAAACACTCTTGATCAAAAGTTTAGGTTATTACTCTGTTTACAAACCTTGAATAAAAAGGATTAAATTCTAAAACAACTTTGGTGTAATAGCATTCCTTTTGTGAGAATTATTATTACTATTGTTATTTATACATTTATTTTAACTTGATTGGATGCTTCTTCAATAGTCAATGTGGTTAATGCTTTGCAGGGATAATATCAATTAGTCCAATGACCCTAAGAAGCGAAATTGACTTTCTCCATTTAATAGATGAGGAAACCAAGGTTAGGGAATTCAGATGCCTTATCCTAGTCACACAGCTAGTACTTTTCCAATCTGTTGCTTCATCCTTTATTATAGTTAGCATTTTGGAGGAGTAAACTCTAACTCTGATCATTGACATCACATTTTTCTTATTCCTGGTTTAGTACACTGTCAGGCACACAATGGGGAGATCAAACAAAATGAAAGCAATGATCAGTTATTTGTAGAAAAATATTTGTTGATGATGTAATTGCCTAGTCAGGTAATACAAAAATGTGTTTACTCACCTAAAGGCCCGAATGGTGGTGAGTCCTTCTGCTGTTTCTGAGAAGTGACAGAGCAGAGGGAGCTGGGTACTATCATCAAGTTCCTGGAGGTCCCTAGTAGAGACAGGGGCAAAAATAAACTTCACGTGCATCCAGACTCAAGAACTACCATGCTTATTATTTAAGAGAAGGTTATTTTGTCACTGTATTTGTTTTCATCATTGAAGTTATTTTCCCCTAGCCCTCAATTAACAAAAACTTCAACAACTTACAATCTAAAGAGGAAGAGAAAGATGGGTATAGAATGAATACAGGTAGAGGCTGAACATAAGTGTTGTACAAAACTATCAGCTCTGCGTAACAGCCAAAGTAAACTGCTACAGGACTTAGTGGAATGAGTACTTAATTCATACCTAGGACACGGTGGGATTTTCCTTAAACAGGTATAATTTACACCAGACCTTAAGCTTGATGAGGGCTTCAACAAAATAGACAAGAAGAAGAATAACAAGAACAAGCACTGGTGTCTGAAGAAGCTTGCAAGTTCAATCTGTCTGGTGCCCAGAGTCCTTTAGGGCTGTTGTAGTGGGAAGAGGCTATGTAAAGGATACGGCCTTGTAAGGGTGACAGCGGATTGTAGAAACATCCTTAATGGGCTTAAAAAAACCACTGAAGACTAGAAATAAGGTAATCTGGCCAGGCGCGGTGGCTCACACCTGTAATCCCAGCACTTTGAGAGGCTGAGGCAGGTGGATCACTTGAGGCTAGGAGTTTGAGACCAACCTGGCCAACATGGCACAACCCTGTCTCTACCAAAAAATTAGCCAGGTGTGGTGGTGCACACCGGTAATTCCACTACTCAGGAGGCTGAGGCAGGAGAATCACTTGAACCCAGGAGGCAGAGGTTGAAGTGAGCCAAGATCACTCCACTGCACACCAGCCTGGGTGACAAAGCATGGCGCTGTCTCAAAAAAAAAAGAAAGAAGGTAATTGGAACTGTCCTTTAATCCTTTAATCAACATAACTTGGGAGACAATGTACAGGATGAAAGAGAATGGGTGAATGAGGAAGATCAGTTAATATAGTCCATATAAGAGTATTTTTTAAAATGTTCAGTATTAGTGTGATGCTGGACAAGTTTAAAATAAGAAGTAGGGGAATGTGAGACAGTCAGAAGAAGCCCTAGTTGCTGTAATGATCAATTAGTTTTCACAGGGTAAACAAGAGTCACATATAGCTTGGCTATTTCTAGTTTAGCAGACTTGAAAAATGACAGTGCTGTTTCCCAGAGTGGTGGTCAGGGACACAGAAAGAAGACGTTTGGAGAGAAAAGATAATGAGTTTAGTTTTGCGCACAGTGAGTTTGAATCCTTGCCTTCATGGAACTTCCATTCACAGTTTCTCTAAGGAACCACAGGTACATAAAACACAGACATACACTGAATGAATGGAAATGCCTGAATCTGACCCTTTTGATAAAGATATATTCATGACAACTTTTCTTTAAACCATATGAGCTAGAATTTATAGAAGATAGGCTAACATAACAGTTACACCACATGTTTCAATGCATTCCATTTTTTACTTTTCAGACCTTTTTTCCTGCCCTTCTCTAGATTTTTGGGGTTGAGAGGATTAGAGAAGTAGTGTTGGCATTCACCTGTGAGGGTCAACTGAACGGATGAACATGGTTCCATAATCTTACTTAGGCCATTCCTGGCTGCCAATGTAGTCTGGTTCCCAAAATAAATGCAAGTCTTTTCAAAGTGGAGTTTCTAAAATGGATTCCCTCATTCAAAATTTTCACATGGGGATTGGGGGAGAGAAAGATAGAAGGAAGTGGGAGAAGGAACATGAAGGAATGTGAATAGTCTGTTATTTTTAAACATAAAACCAAATGGCTATTTGTAAATCTGACATAAGCAACAGGTGGTCACTACATTGAGGTTTGGAGTGAAGGAAAAATACTGTGGAAGGAGGAAGCTTTGTTTATAAAACTCTGTTTGATAAAACCAAAGAGGTGAGGACACAGCTTGGTCTTGTATTCTTGCAAGAAGGAAACAGTTACTTACAAAGCTAAGCATGCATTCGACCCATGATTTTAGATATTCATTTTTTCAGAGCATTTCCTGTAGCTAGTTCCCCACTTAAGTTCTCTTTAGTGTATTCAAAAATGTCATGTTAAGCTGCCTGAACTTTTCAACACGGATGAGTTCTAAAGAACCTCAACATCTAGAAGGATCCTTGTCTGTGAGGTTTAATATCATATGGTTATATTTGCTAACTTTCAGATCATTTCAAACAAGAGTAGTGTAAAATCCATTGTCAATATTTATTCTTTAACATAACCGTCCTGTCCATACAGAGAATCTAACAGATTATTCTCACTGATGATGAACAGAATTCACAATTCAAATTTGTAATGGACCAGGAATATTTTCCTAAACGTTGCACTCCATTTGTATTGCTAAAAGGCAATCATAGGATCAAGTGAGTATGTGATTAAAATAAGACATGACTGATAACAGTGTTGAGAAGGCAAGGACAGATTTGGAAACCATCAGCAGTAATGAAGTAACTCTGAACTTCTTTGCCCCACCAGCATGTAGACCAGCAACAGTATCAGAAGAAATGAAATGTGAATTTGATTACTAGCTTCTCCGTTTTGGTCAGAATTTGCTGCAAGCAAAGAGGATGAGTCTAGGGATGAAAAAACAGACTAAATATGGATCCCTGACATTCAAAGGACCCTAATTCATAGCTAAGAGGGAGAAACAACTATTTCTTCAAATTATGAAATGTTACATTCAGAGGTTCCAACTACAATTCTTCTTTTCTTCTTATTTCCACCTATTTTATTTCACCTTCCCTGCACTCAAGTCATATTAACATTTTCAATTTCCTGAATAAACTCAATACCTGCCTTCTTATTTTAGCACTTAATCCACATATTAGGATTACTTTGTATATGTTTTATCTTCCTAAGAGACTATACATTTCTTGTCATATTGCTCTTCACCTGTCACATGGCTTAACACAGCTATTTGCGACACAATGAGTGCTTAGTATTTGTTGAAATAACAAATGTTACTATTTATAGTGGGGTTTCAAAGTTAAACTGGAAATATTAAAACAGCTGGTATTATATTTCATTTATTCAACATTTCAGTAAATGACAAATTCTAAGCGAATAATTTTTTCCCATTTTGTAGAGTATAATAATATTAAATCATTTACTCTTTGGGATTATGTTTTTTTTTTTTTTTGAGACAGAGTCTCACTCTGCTGTCCAGGCTAGAGTGCAGTGTCATGATCTCTCGGCTCACCGCAAGCTCCGCCAAGCGATTCTACTTCCTCAGCCTCCTGAATAGCTGGGATTACAGGCAGGTGCCACTACGCCCAGCTACTTTTTGTATTTTTAGTAGAGATAGGGTTTCACCATGTTGGTCAAGCTGGTGTCAAACTCCTGACCTCATGATCCGCCTGCCTTGGATCCCAAAGTGCTGGGATTACAATCCCAAAGTGCTGGGATTACAGCATGGGCCACCATGCCTGGCCTATGTTTGATTTTTTGTTTTCTATCAATGTCATGTTCAGAAAAAGGACCATGGAATGAAAAATTTGGCAGTCTTAGGACTCAAAACTCAATAGGTCAATCCACATGTTAATATATGTCCAGGGCTAGGTAAGGCCCAGACAACAAATTATAGGTATAATTATAATATTAATTGATACCTAAATGAATCATAATGTCAGGATAGATTTCATCATGTTACAAATTGGTTGCATTTCTAAATTCCACATCTTATCTTTTTTTTTTTTTTGAGACGGAGTCTCGCTCTGTCGCCCAGGCTGGAGTGCAGTGGCGCCATCTCGGCTCACTGCAAGCTCCGCCTCCCGGATTTAAGCCATTCTCCCGCCTCAGCCTCCCGAGTAGCTGGGACTACAGACGCCCGCCACCTCGCCAGGCTAGTTTTTTTTGTATTTTTTAGTAGAGACGGGGTTTCACCGTGTTAGCCAGGATGGTCTCGATCTCCTGACCTCGTGATCCGCCCGTCTCGGCCTCCCAAAGTGCTGGGATTACAGGCTTGAGCCACCGCGCCCGGCCTCCACATCTTATCTTGAAAAACACTACAGCAAATGTAGATCACAGTAAATCGAATACAATTGTCCCCATGGGGAAACGATTCCAGGACCTCCCATGGATACCAAAATCTGCAGACGCTCAAGTCTCTTATATAAAATGGGTGACATTTGCATATAACCTACATACATCATCCCATATACTTTAAATCATCTCTATGTTACTCATTCTACCTAATTCAGTGGCAACACATTACACATCGCTTCATCAGTGTGTATTCAGTGTAGTACTCGGCACGTGACAAATTCAAGTTTTGATTTTTGGAACTTCATGGAACGTTTTCTTTCCAAATATTTTTTATCCGTTGTTGGTAGAACCCATGAATAGAGAAGGCTGACCATAGATAAGCTTTTGAAAATGAATGGGACGCTGTTTTACTTACTTAGAGGCAACCCGAAAATATTTCTGGATAAAATAAAAGGCGATACCAAGGGGCAGGAGAGCAACCAGGAACACAGGAGTAGCATAAGAAATCATCCCAATGGCAGACAGGCAGAGCAGTGTTGAGCGAGTTAGAGATTCTAAGGTTGGAGGGATGTGCTATTAGGGTAGTTTAAAAGGAAAATATGATTAGCGCAATGAAATATTGGCTACAATGTAACAAAGTATCTATTTTTATATTGACACCAAGCTATACAGTTAGCTACAAAAGTAGTGTATAAGCGTGTTCATCCTAAGCAATTCTTCACTCAATTTCCATAGTTTATTATGTCTGTCTGTCTATCTATCAACATGTCATTGATTCGTGGTCTGTCTCCCTATTTATCTTGGGTGTTTTACGTAAATGACACTGTACTATAAATATTATTCATTCATGTGTTTGTTTACTGAGCAAGACAGACTGTAAATCTTCCCATGGCAGTGTATATAAATCTATTTCTTTTTAATGGTTGCATAGTATTATCCTATTTAGCTATTCCTCTACTGTAATACATTTAAATTAATTTTCTGTAACTGCTTCCTCGTATCTTTTGGGCTTTTTTGAGTGGATTAATTTTTCCTTATTGATTTTAGATGCTCTGTATATATTATGTTTATTTAAAAATATTTGCAAATTTTTCTTCCCAGTTATCTATTGTATTTAAATTTCTCTTTGGTGCTTTTAGCTCAATCACAGTTTAAAGTTTTTTTATAGTTATTTCTGTTGACTTGTGGGCTCAAAAGTAACCTATTTTCCCTATTGTTTCTAAGTTCTTCGTCTTACTCAGAAAGACCTTTCCCACCCCGAGATTCTAAAACTATTCTCCTACATGACTTTATAGCTTTATGTTTTAATATGGCCACCTCTATGCTATACGCATTGTTTTGTGTTTTTTGGATAGCTAACTATCCAAATATCCTTTGTTGAAAAATTAATCCTTTCCTTATTAAGATGCCACATTTATACTGTTAAATTTCTACATATGATGGAGTTTTTGAATTCTCCATGCTGTTCTTTTGACCTAGTCGTCTTCTGCAAGTAACAGAGTGCTTGAATTTTATAGTATTTTAAAAATATCTAACAGGGAAATTCTTTTTCTATACAGGATTGTTATGACTTCTGGGACTGTCGAACATATTTTCTGCACATTAAGTTTATTCCTGTTTTTATAGGTTTTGTTGTTATGAATGGAGTTTGTTTTTCATTATTTTCTTAAATTGGTGTAGAGGAAGTTGCTGCTTTTCATATGATATATCTTATGTAGATACTCTGCTGACTTTTCTAATTGGTGACTTATTTTACTAATTATTCTGAATTCTCTAAGTAACAATCAAGTCATCTTCTAAATAATGAGTGTTTCATTTCTTCTTTTCCAACATGTATTCCTTAGAAAGGTTTTAGGTGCAGTCTGACCTAATACCAATGCCATGAAAACATCAAAACTTCTCAACATACTCTGCAGTCAGCTGCATGCATCAACCCTCTTTCTAAATTGAGGGCCATTTCAGTGTTCCTAATGCTACTCTGGAAAGTCAGAAAAGGCAAGGGTCGGATTCGATAAATTCCTTTCTCAGTCATCCAAAGGGTTCCACTTTTAGAGTGATATAATTTCAGAGTTTGATGTCTTTTATTTCAAACAAACTTTTAGATTCCTAAGGATCGTAGGCTAAACTGGGCATTCTTGGAATTTTTCCTAAAGTATCACATCATCTGAAGCTTCAAGAACCAATCTAATAAAAGAAAAGGACTTTAAGACAGTTTGGCATCCCATCCTTCACTTCTGAGAGAAATTCTGCATGGATACTAAACTTTTAAGAACTTTATACTGTGAATGCTGATATGACACTAACCAAAACAATTTTTTTATAATCAAAATTTTAAATGTTCAATCATTCTTTACTATTTCTCTATACTTCATGATAGTTCTCCAAGTATCTTCTTCTACATGTACAAATTAGTCTGAGTTAAGATTTTCCTTTAATATTTCATTCTAGATATCATTTGCATGTACAATATTGATATAAATACAAGTAGGCCTTTATTTAAATTTTGGCAATCCTCTATTGTTAATAGGAATTATGCTTTATCTTAAAATGCTATTTAGCTTACATTGCAAAACTAATTTTTGAACTTGCAAGTAACCCAGTTACTCACCTGATCAATGATATTAGTATCAGCTGAAAAGCGATTGAGAATCAGTCCCAGGGGTGTGGTATCAAAAAACCTAGGCAATAAACAGATGGAAGTATATGAAAATACTCAACTATTTGGAACCTGAGCATTGCTAATGGGCATCTTAGGGTCATGAAAATGAGAAGCTCCCTATTCATTTGCTCAAGGACTAAAGAAATTCTTCAAACTTTCACATTTCACTTAAATTGAAAAATGCATGTTTTTATTATTTAAGGTGTGGGAGTGAGAAATAACCACTGTTTTACCTTATTGGTCCAAGGATTATCTTATTGAGAAGGTTGTGGTGAAGATTTTTGGCAGCTGTGAGACCCATCCATTCTACAGTGAGGGATGTAACAAGGCAAAGGAAAATGCCTGCTCCACAAAGTATGCTAAAGCCAGCCACATAGTAGGTCTAAAAAGCAACCAACACAAAAAGCACATAGGACATTATCAATGGAGTTCTTTCTTTTCTTTCTCTTCCTTCCTTCCTTCCTTCCTTCCTTCCTTCCTTCCTTCCTTCCTTTCTTTCCTTCCTTCCTTCCTTCTTTCTTTCTTTCTTTTTCTTTTTTTATAGAGTTTCGCTCTTGTTGCCCAAGCTGGAGTGCAATGGCATGACCTCGGCTCACTGCAACCTCCACCTCCCGGGTTCAAGCGATTCTCCTGCCACAGCCTCCCTGGTAGTTGGGATTACAGGCATGCACCACCATACCGGGCTAATTTTGTATTTTTAGTAGAGACGGGGTTTCTCCATGTTGGTCAAGCTGGTCTCGAATTCCCAGCCTCGGGTGATCTGCCCACCTCGGCCTCCCAAAGTGCTGGGATTACAGGCATGAACCACTGTGCCCGGCCGGGAGTTCTTTCTTACTAGAAAACCAAATGTCGATGTCAGACAAGATTGTTGACTTCGTTATTTTGCATGCATTTAGACGGTTGAAGGAATGCAATTTTTTGAGGCCCAGGGTAGTGTCCCTCCACCTGCTCCTTTCACTCTCTTTCAGGGCTTGCTTAAAAGCAGATGAAGAGAAAGAGTTTGTTTTCAGGTTTGGGGCATATTCTTGGCTTTCTATGTTGTAAAGCTCACTTTTCTCATTCCTAGTCTCAAAATGACCAGCTAATACACTGATGTAGGTAGTTAACATCAAATACTATAAGAACAAATACAAAAAGGTCCTATATATGTGTGTATATATGTATAAAATACATAAAAATATAGGCATATAACTCCTTTGAATATAAGTCTAAACGTTATATTTAAATATTTCATATGATAAACTTTAAAAGTATTAATAATAGCTTCTATTTTAACATTTTTGATAGTTTATTCAATTTCAGGTCCTGTTGTAAGTATTAACTTATTAAATTATCACAGAAGTCCTGTGGCATTTGGGATATAAGCATCTAACTAGATAAGAAGGTATCACTGTTCATCTCAATATTTCCTTGCTGATTTAAAAACAAAACCGAAACAATTGTACCTGATCAGCTTTTCCAGTATTGTTTATACTGTACTCCGATGTCCATGTGGCCAGCCAATAGTCTATAGCTACGATGACTGAATGCTTCAAAAGCTTAGAGAAAATCATCAGGATGAGCAGGAAGAATCCTCCAGATGTCAGGTAGCGCCAGCAGGTTTTCCATGGCATTTTAGTCCTGAGCCTCATTACGGTGGACATGTTATCATCCTCATCTTCCTCCTCTTCTTCCTCTACATACAAAAAACTTTTGTTTAAGCTTCAGATGGGCACCAGATGGATACAATTTTTATTGCTCCACAAATAGTATATAAACATTCATGCATAAACATATTTGGATCCCTGTGGTTTAGTAACCTAAAAAGTAAAGACAAGTCCTTCCTCCCTACAACTTGATATGTATATAGTAAAGTAGTGAAGTACATACAGGATAACTTTAATGAATAAAGTTCCTCTGGAAAAGGAACTTTTCCATACATCTACAAAAATGTAGGCATTACACATTTATAAAAATGTAAGCATTATATTGAAGTTTTAAATGCTTTTAGCAGGGCAAACCTCATTTCTTTCTGAAAATAGGTGAAAAATGAATGAATGAATGAGTAATAAACATAAAATCTATGTCTGGATGAGACTATTTGCTGATATACTGCACATCAAATTGGAAGAAACTTACTAAGTTATTGAAGGAATTGTGTTGCTAACAAAAACCACATACCTGGCTTACAAACATCTACAATATTTTGGCCTGCAAATTTCTGAATTTATAAAGCTGCACCAGGAGGGAATAAGCTCTGAAATCTGTGCATAGCACAAGAGGGCACACTCCATGCTCTCTATGGCCCCAAGGAGGAACCTTCCAGTGGGCAAAGCCAGGGAACACAAAGGATAATGGGCCAGGAATTCCTCTCAGATATTTAAACCATCTAGAAACTCCAAGATGGGCTTCCTTAAGAATGACTCCACTGCTAAAGCAGGTTTTGGATTTCCTGACAATCAAAATTTAATGATTTCTATGGTCCAGTGACTGTATTTCCCATCCTTTGCTTTTCCAAAGGAACTTTATTCATTAAAGTTATCCTGTATGTACTTCACTACTATACTATATACATATCACGTTGTGGGGAGGAAGGACTTGTCTTTACTTTTCAGGTTATTAGACCACAGGGATCCAAATATGTTTATGATGAGGAGACTGAGCATCACCAACGATCCTGATATTTGAGCTGGATGCAGCAAATTACTATGTCTCAGATAGTCTCCCCTTTGGCAGGGATGTGTCCTTTGTGTGAGAAGAACAGACTGGAAATTTGCACGATCAAAGAGGTGGACACTTGCACGTTGCTAGCTGTCTCCCCAATACCCATTCTATATTAATTGAAATTTAAAGTTACCCATGGTTGCCCAGCTAAAGATAGCATTTCCTCATATTCCTAGTATTTAATCTTTCCAAGCAATGACCGAGTCAATAGTAAGCAAGCAGAAACAACATGTGCAACTCCAAGTCTCTTAAGAGAAAGAAAGTACCCTCTACTTCTTTTCTTCCCCTACTGTTGGCTTGAGCACTCTGATAGGACCTAGAGCAACAAACTAATAAGTAATATGTACCGTAATTGGCTCTTCCACATACATTACTTCCTTTACCCTATAAGCAAAGCGCTATTACCTTATTTTATACCTGAGAATGTGGATTAACACAGCAAGCCAAGGGCACAGTCAGGATCCCCACTGAAACACTGAACAGAGTAATTGGGTACAACTCCACTCTTATAGCACATTAGAAATAATTTGTTTAGAATTCTAGAAGCTGATATCTGTTTACAGCACCAAAAATTCTTTAAGAACATTTTTAATCATAGAAATTGAAAGTAAAATTTAGCCTTCATTCGTTAATTCATTCACTCAATGAATATTTGTTGAAACACAGAAATATAAAAGTAGCACATTTTGGCGCTATTTGGCTTGAAATGAACATTTTCTCCGTTTTTTTAATTGGTTGGTAGAAATGTAGGCATAAGCAAAAATTACAAAGGGAAATGAGGCATAATGCATTTACTCTATTGACTTAAAATGTGGTTTATCTCACAACGTTCTTGGCAATGAATGTCAAAGCATTGTAATTATTTCATCTCATTCCTCACATTTCCAGTCAATCTTTTTTTCCCAGGGTACCTTATCAGATCCAGAAAACTGAAACATAACAAATGGCGTTCTAATTTTGTTATCTTTCATGGCTATATTGTCATGAAAACCTCATGAAGATGAACTGAATGAATCAAATATAGCTACTTCAGAATGCCATATTTCCCCTTTATTACTTATTTCTGAAGAATTGAAATTTTCTTAAGTAGATTTGGTCATTATACGAGACAATTTCAATTTTTCTGAACAAACATCTAGATCTATTTACAATCCACTGCCATTTCCTTTCAAGTCTTTCTCATACATAACAACTGTAGTAAGACACATTCTGTGGAGCCCCTCAAGATGACTGTTGATGGATTACATCCACCTTTCCTTGACTCCTATTGTTTCCATTTTTGGTATTATTTGATTTAACTTTTTCCCCTTGCAAACTGGCTTATTATTCCTCATGGAGACACTCACACATAAGAAAACCCTCACATCCTGTTACCCCATTAGAATGTTCCAGATAAAAGAAAAAAGATCTACCTTCATCTTCGTCCTCCATTTGGGCTTTGGCTTCTCTTGAATACATGGCCCTTCGGAGAGTTTTCCTCTCTAAAGTAGTTTGGTCAGCTTCCATATCCTACAGTAAACATTATACTATCATGCAAGGAGCTAACACCAATAGGTTGTGACTTATCAATGAATGACTCACATGTGTAAATGGTTAGTTACGTTTACCAGTCTCAGGGGTTTGTGCTCACTCTGGAGATCCACAACTCCTGTCACAGAAGCAGCTGTGGGGGCAGAGCCTTAGACTTGCAGGAAGTGCTGCAGTGCCCAAGGCGTGGGGCAGCACACGAGGCCAGGAAAAGCAAGAATGAGATGCAACTGACTCCAGAAGCAGGGTGATATCTCCCTGAGCCCTAAAGCATAGTTCTACCACTGCTACTTATTTTTACATCACCTTTGGACTATCCTTGTAATTTTTCTAACTAAGGATTCATTCATGTTAATACATATCTTCCTTCAAAAGAGTACATGGTTCCAAGTTGGTTAAACTGCTATCAGTCATCCACTATTGTGAATTATTAAATCAGAATGAGTTTCTTTAGCATCTTACTAAGGGAGCTGCACAAAAGAAAAGAAATTCAATAGGATCTGAAAGAAGGTAGAGAACTTGAAGAAAATAGGCAATGAGGATTCTAGGTGCCTAGCAGAGTAACAGAAAGGCCTAGGAGGAGAAAATATGCAGAAAGAGAAGGGAAATGTGCCAAAAACAAACGTTGCAGATTTTTAAGAATTGCTGTGAACTTTATCCTGTAGTTAAGAAGGGGAGAATTATTTCATTTTCTCCATGCCCTGGCTTCCAACACACCAGCTCCCCCGACCTCAGGACTGCGGTAGTAGTATCAGTTCAGTTACATTGTGGGTTAAATCAGGTTCTACCGGCTATTCTGGAAAACCAACCATTTCTCTTTTTCTGTGGGGAAATGCATTCTGAATTCTAAACAACTAACCCATAAACTTTTGGAATCTATGGTAAATTGGGAGCTTCCTGTATATGCCAATACAAAGAAAAAAAAAAAAACAAACCTACTCAGTTTTGCTGTTACATCAATAAACCAACAAACCTTTTGTGATCAGTTGCTAGGTAATCACCTTGGTTGATTTTTTTGGCCTCATACAACATGTCTGATTTAGGAAACTTGCTATTCTAGAGGGTTCTACTACTTCAGATTCTTGGTTAAAAGAGTGAAAACAAAAACGTCTCCAGAATCCCATTTTTAAAGAGACAGTTTGACCCCAGTTTTAAATTTTGCATAACGGTATGAAGACCAACATTTATAAATGAAGCTAAATTAAACACAAAATTAAAGAGGATCCCTGACTTGTGCATATCAGATAATGAAACAAAATAAACGTTCATATTGAAAAGTAGATTTGATTCCAGTTTGATTCCCCATGCTGTGACCAAAAGGTTTAAGATCTTGGAGACATTAAAAAAACAAATAAACAGACAAAAGAAAAGCCCAAACAAACTTTAAAGCATTTTTTCCTAAGAGTAAATGCTCATATTAAGCTCATTATAGGTTAAATGTTTGTTTTGTTTTGTTTGTTTGTTTTTGTTTTTATTTTCTTTTTTGAAACGGAGTCGTGCTCTGTTGCCCAGGCTGGAGTGCAGTGGCGCAATCTAGGCTCACTGCAAGCTCTGCCTCCCGGGTTTACTTAACGCCATTCTCCTGCCTCAGCCTCCCAAGTAGCTGGAACTACAGGCATCCGCCGCCACGCCCAGCTAATTTTTTGTATTTTTAGTAGAGACGGGGTTTCACCGTGTTAGCCAGGATGGTCTTGATCTCCTGACCTCGTGATCTGCCCGCCTCGGCCTCCCAAAGTGCTGGGATTACAGGTGTGAGCCACCGCGCCCAGCCAGGTTAAATGTTTTAAATAGTGTTGATACTTGGATTAAGTAAATAAAAATTTAGTTTCATGTATCCAGTAAACATTCACTGGGCCGGGCCAGGTGAGGACAGTAGAGAGGGAAGTGAGGAGTGTTAAAGGAGTGTTAAATATTACCAGTTTATTCTGTTTAACAGCATTAAGAAGATAATGGTTCATGTCATTTATGCTAATATTTAAATCAGCTAAAAGTGTTAACTTCCTCTCCTTTGTAGTTTTCATTATTATCTTTTAGTCATATTCTTTCCTGTTTACCCCTTAATCCTTAAACTGACAGCTCTTTTTCAAGCACTGCACTAGGAAATTTTGTGCATCCTTCGGTTTCACCTTCCTTCTCCACTAGCTTGAGCTGGACAACTCACTGTTGCGGGGTCTGCCCTAAGCACTGCAGAATGTTGAGCACGCTAGATGACAATAGCATCCCCGCCCCCTTCCCCCACACTCCTCCAAGTTGTGACAACCAAAAATGTCTCCAAATATTGCCAAATGTCCTCTAGGAGGCAAAATTGGCCCAGGTTGATAGGAAACACCCTGTCCTGTCCTATAACAAACTAAACAGAAAGCTGTTTGTACAAAAACTTCCCCAAGGTATTGTAGTGGTCTTGTTCACAGTGTGATTCTCTCTGGCTGCAGATGAATTCAGGTGCCTGCCCTTTGCTACGTGGCAGTAATCTCCCTCCATCCTGAGATAAGGATTCTGGGCAGGTGCGTGATTCATTCTGGCGTCTACGGGCTGCCATTCTACCTCGTAACTGGATTTACCCTGTCCATACCCTAACTTTCTCCATACCTCCTTCAGTTCATACATAACCCTGTAATGTGTCTTTAATTATACAGCTATGTTATCTCAAGCGATCACTTCATTTCTAAATACAACTTAATGGACTTTCTTCCTGGCTTGCTTAACAGTATTACTATAATATTGAGCCAACAGCTCTCTTTATTTTCCAGCTCTTCTTTCCAAAGTAAACCATAAATTGTCCCACTCCTTAAGTTTACGTCATCTTCTTTTGTCCCTGGCATTTAGGTCACTGAAAAAAATGTCATTTGGAGTTATCCCCGGTACGTTTAGAATTAAGCTTCCCACAGCACAATTCCTAAGCAGGCACTTGTCGAATGTACCTCAGTATGTTTTGGAGATTTTTGTTTGTTTATTGCTTTTTTTTCCCCCAAACATCCTCATTTCAATGGTTCTGTGATTTGTCCTGTTCTGCTTGTATATTTTTGCATATATCTTTTCTTCTTTGTGTAGTTTGCTTTTGAGATCTTTAGCAAATCCGAAGAAGGTAGAGAAACCCTAGGATTTATCTGACTTTGTATCTTCCTCACTCTATGGAGACAGATCCTTTATTTTCTTTTCTAAAATAGTATATTTAAATTTCCTAATATTTTAAAGAAATTCACTGGTACAAATATTTCATTTTGTAAATGCTCATTCCTGGCTAAAGGTACTCCCAAATCAAGAACAAAACATTTCAAAAATTTGCCAATTTAATTTACAATTTCACTTGTCAATCAAGTTTTTCCTCTTTTGTTGTATTCAATCTGGTATCCAACTCTGTGATCACCTCATTCAATGTTATACTTATATCATCCATAACATTATGGTGCAATTACAGTGGATACACACTTATGTTTAAATCCCATTGGTACCACTTATTATATACATTGTACAACTTTAGGCAAGTTACTTAACTTCTCTGAGCCTCAGCTTTCTCATCTATCTAAGTAAGATAATATTTTCTTTGCTTATTTGTCAGGAGTTTGTGAAAATTAAAACAGATCGTGTGAAAAGGGCTTTGTGGACTTTAAAAAAAAAGTACAAATGTAAAATTTTATTTTTATTTCCTTCTGATTACCTTCTTTCACCCCAGAAGCCTTATCCCAGACATGCCTTACAACTTTGCCCACTACTCAGAGCTCTTCCTTCCAGATCACCTTGGCTTTTGACTTTCCATGACCCTCTATTTGTAAGTGGTTAATGAAAATATTCTAATTTTACAGATGAGAAGAATGAGATATAAAGAAGCAAAAATAAGGAAATGCCATGCTTCAGTAAGTAGTTTGTCTAAGTTTTAAACACACATATAATTGCACTATGGTTGAAATTCAAACAAACACTCTCTCAAAACCTGACAGCGCCTCATCCAAAGATAGCATTAGAATTTCATAGGTTCAAAGTAGCCTGTTCATTAATAATATGTAAAGATACAATTGCTTTGGATTTCAGATAAAGGCCATATTACCAAGCATTAAATGGTAATTTTAAAAATAGCATTCTTAGTAATTCTTAGTAAATTTCTAACTCTTCTGAACTGGACTCTGAACTCTTCTGAACTATGAGCACTTACCTTTTCTAATTCTTGATCTTGCCGATTCATAAGTGTTTTCCAGTGTTCATACAGCTCAACATCTTTGGTTTGAATGTCCTTCAAGGTTCCCTCTCTTAGGACACTTCCATCTTTCATGGCTATGATCTAAGGAAAGCGAGTATTTCCAGAAATGTGACAAAAAGCCTTGGTTGGCAAAATGAACTACCTTTATTTCAGAAAGCAGTTTTTACTCTCTCTATTCATTTATATGACTATAATATAAAAACGAGCAAAATTCTCTTCTAAACTCTTACCCAGTCAGCATGCGTCAGATACTGTAATTTGTGAGTCACAAGAACAAGTGTCCTTTTGTCATCTTGCAGGAATTTCAAAATCCCCTCCTGCATTAGGTGATCACTCAAGTGAATGTCCAGGGCTGAGAATGGGTCATCCTGCAACCAGTAAAATGAAGGAAAGATGGACGTTTTCTATACTTTTTACATAACTCAATTCCTCTCGAAAGTAGTAATGCAAATAACTAAGGGCAAATCATCCCCAGGATCTTATTTATTTAAAGGATAAAGAAAAACTACCTGTCAGGTACCATGCTTATTACCTGGGTGACAAAATAATCTGTACACCAAACCCCCATGACACACAATTTATATAACAAACCTGCACATGTACCTCTCAACCTAAAATAAAAATTAAAATAAAATAAAAAAGAGATAGGAGAAAAACAAACAAACAATGAAATAAAGTTAGAGGTGCCTGCAGGTGAAAAGAAAAACAGACTTTGTATAATTATTTTAAAAGTAAATAACACTATTTAAAATGTTTTGAATTCTTATTGAATCTGCAAGTTAAAAACCGTATTACTCAGCAATCTACAATAATAGAGCAAAACAAAGAATGAAAAGATAATTGTACTTGAATTCTAGATAATAAAAATAGGTATAGAAAATGTTAATTGGGCTGGGCACAGTGGCTCACGCCTCTAATCCCAGCACTTTGGGAGGCCAAGGCAGGCAGATCACCTGAGGTCCGGAGTTTGAGAACAGCCTGGCCAACATGGTGAAGCCCTGTCTCTACTAAAAACACAAAAATTAGCCGGGCATGGTGGCGTGGGCTTGTAATCACAGCTACTTGGGAGGATGAGACCAGAGAATCCACTGAACCCAGGAGGAAGAGGTTGCAGTGAGCTGAGATTACGCCACTGCACTCCAGCCTGGTGATAGAGCGAGACTCTGTCTCAAAAGAAAGAAAAAAGAAAATGTTAACTGGATCACAACAGGACTTACTTAATGGGGATATTTTCAGAATTAAATGAGGTAATATACATGAAATGCTTAGTATGGTACTGGGTATATAATTGACATTGTTAGCTATTATTATTATTATTATATATAAGAATAGCATGCCTAACACTTACCTGACGACAATTGTTCTAGGGAGAATGTTTTCATCCACCAAGTGATTAAGATATTTAGAAAATAATTTAAGAAATTACATTAATTTTCTTTTTTTGTTGATGATATCACTATAAATTATTTTCATATATAGTTCATTCCTAAAATATTATATAGAGCATCAAACTACATGTTTCACCTTTTTGGATCTTTAAAAGAGGACAGCTAGAAACAACTGAAGAAAACTGGAATGTATCCTCAAAACTATGAATTAGAAAGCAAAGTGACCTGAAGGGAGGAGGTTGCAACAGAAATATAATCACCCCTTAGAAGGACCAGGGATGGCAGGGAATGAAGGAAACTGAGGGAGCATTGAAGGGAAAAAGCAGTAAAGAATGGTGGAGGTTTCAGGTAAAGAACTGGGAAGAGTTATCAAAACAGTGGGGAAAAAAAGTTCATAAATGTCTTCTTCATTACCCTTCTTTCTTTGTTGCTTCTCCAATATGTCATATGCAAACAAACTTCTACTTTGTCTTATGGGCCCAAGAAAGAAGTAGCTAGTTTCTCATGCTACTACCCACAGGCTACATGTTGAGATATTTAGAAATTACAATTCTGCAAAATTTTCAATTGAGCACAATCATAGTCTCTCTACAGATAGATTGCATTGCTTAATAATCTGAATAATGAAACAAAAAGTAATTTCTATTTAGATAGAAACTGAAGTTTGGCAGTTAGAATAAATTTATGCATAATCATGATAGGTTGTCATATGATTAGCTCAGTAATTTTTCAACTTTCCATCGATTTGTGTGTATAGCTAGAAACTATAAGCAATGTGGCCTTATTAAAGCATTTAGGAGAAGCCTTATGCAAAAGAAATAGTAACAAAGCATTTTGATAGTTAAAGGGTGATTAAGAATTATAAGAGCCTTTAAAAAATCAGTCTGCTGGATATTGTAATTGTGAATAAATGGGTGATATAATCAGTGTCCTCAAATGTCTTTTATAGAAAAAACACAATTATCTTGATTGTCCTGAAATTTCTTTGGATGACATGGGAAATATTTCAAATCTGTCAGACCCTCTGGATCATCTTAATGCACATCAATTATTTCTGAAATGTTACAATAAGTACTTTGTATAGGAACTGGCTTTCAACTGCCCGGTGAGTTGCTTTTCAAAATCATCACAGCCACTAGCTCCTTATTTGTCATTTAGCTCCTTTTAATAACAAGAAAAAAATATTCTTACTTGAATTTTAAAATTATTAGATTTTGATAACTGATAGAAAATTCTACCACTAATACATAAAAATTTTTAAAAATAGGTGTTATAATGTAACTTTGCAATTACTTAAAAATGAAAGTCAAAGTACCAATAGAAAGTGGTATCTCCACAGCAATGGAAAAATATCAGGATTACACTGACAAAAGTGTCTCCATTTCCATCACCAACAATGCAGCAAGGATATAATTATCAAGATTTGGCCGGGCGCGGTGACTCACGCCTGTAATCCCAGCACTTTGGGAGGCCGAGGCGGGCGGATCACAAGGTCAGGAGATGGAGACCATGGTGAAACCCCGTCTCTACTAAAAATACAAAAAATTAGCCGGGCGCGGTGGCGGGTGCCTGTAGTCCCAGCTACTCAGGAGGCTGAGGCAGGAGAATGGCGTGAACCCGGGAGGCGGAGCTTGCAGTGAGCCGAGATCGCGCCACTGCACTCCAGCCTGGGCGACAGAGCAAGACGCCGTCTCAAAAAAAAAAAAATAATAATAATAATTATCAAGATTTAGCAAATCTTGATATCAGCAAATTATTGGTTTTAGAAAAGCAGATTTTCACAGGAGGAATCTGATTGCCTTTGAAATAACTTTCTGCTTCTGATTCCATTAAAACTCCAAGAATAATCTGTGATGTAGACCAAACTATCCCAAATGATTCTTCCTGGGAATTTTTCACAGTAAAAATAAGACATGAATTAAAAATAAAATTTTGTAATAACTCAATTTGACTGTCCATAAAATTCTTATTTATTTATTTATTTATTTATTTATTTTGAGATGGAGTCTCGCTCTGTCACCCAGGTTGGAGTGCAATGGCATGATCTCGGCTCACTGCAACCTCTGCCTCTTGGGTTCAAGCAATTCTTCTGCCTCAGTTTTCCAACTTACTGGGATTACAGGAACATGCCACCATGCCTGGCTAATTTTTTTGTATTTTTAGTAGAGATGGGGTTTCATCATGTTGGCCAGGCTGGTTTCAAACTCCTGATCTCAACTGATCTGCCTGCCTCAGCCTCCCAAAGTGCTAGGATTACAGGCATGCGCTACCGCACCCAGCCTAAATTCTGATTTTACATGTGAGAAGTTAGTAGGGCATGATTGAAAGTATATTATCTCTAAATTAAAAGGTCCACATTGTAGTTATGACCACTCTTGGAGGCTGGCCAATGTTTCAAACTCAGTCACTTCTTTTGTAAAATAGAGGCCTGACAGAAAGCACCTTGGATTACTGCAAAGATGCCACAAAATAATGTAGTAAAAGTCTGTAAATCATTTCAAAAGTGTTGTTTTATTATTATTTTCTTATAAACAAAAGCCATGGTGGATTAATATTGTGCTTACCCCTTCAATGTATCACAGTGAGAGCTTAGCATCTTCCAAGCATCTCTTAATAAGGAAGAGTGTGGTGACTGAGAACACAAGCTCTGGAATCCGGCCACCTGACTTTCTATCCCTGCTTCACTGTTACTATCTGTGTGATATTGGATAAGTTATCCCCCAAAGCCTCAGTACGTTCATCTGTGAATAGCAGTAGTAACAATAATAATAGTAATAACAGCAATAATGTCAAACCTAAGAGAGTTATTATGAGAATTAAGTGAGCTAATGTGTATAAAGTACTTAGAATCATGCCTAGGTCACAGAACTATCATTTATATGCCATATCATTTATATGTCATGCCCCACATGGTGGGGATTCATAGTGTTTTCTGTCAAATACAACCTTTTATACAACTTAATAAAAATTGAGGCTTAATGGCTTGAGAATCACGTCTCCAGATTCAATGTATAAAATAAGATTATGGGGAAATACTTCCTTTAAAGAAAGCAAGATAATTTGCTGAATGGCCAATTCGATGAATGGTCAATTCTTTGTTCTCAAGCTTATATTATTTATTCTAATATACATATGTACAGTCTTCATTAATACATTCTCTTGTATATTCAATAAATGTGCTTAAATAGTATATTCTTTGTACGGATGTATTTTTGGAAATAATTTAATATATTCATTGATACAGCACACTTGCACAGTGAAGTTTCCAAAAATAATATTTTTGATACATAATTAAGACATTTTCATCTAACATGTATACTGCGTCAAGGCTAACATGATAAAAGTTTATTTAGAGCAAAATGTGAAACTATTCAAGTGACATGTACAAGTAAAATTCTTAAAGATATAAGTAATGCCTTTTTCTCAATTCTATTTTCTTTACCCAGCACAATAGATGGCATTGGGGATATTCACTGAATATTAACAGATAGAAAGGAGGAAAGAAGAAAGGGAGGAAGGAATAAAAAAAGGATAACAGGGAGTGAGCGAGTGAAGAAGAAAGGGTAAAAAAAAGGAGAGAAAAGGAAAATACAGCAATAATTTCAGAAAATACCAGAGAATCTTTGCTGATTAGAAAGCCAATACTCAAAAGACATGCATTTCTAGCCCAGACTCTGTAATTCATTAGCCATCAGTCCTTGGATAAGTTTCCGCATTTAGTTTGAGGATACCATCTACCCTCTCTCAGCACTGTGATGAGAATCAAATGGGATAATACTGTACCTTGTGAATTTTTAAACAATGGAAGTGTGAGATATTATTATTTTTGAGGAATTTTTAAAACACATCAACAGCATTCCATTGCCGCTAAAATGTTTTTCAGTAGGTTGCAATGGAGTAATAAGACCAAGATCATAAGATCCAATGGTTTTAAGGCTATCTGAGCTGATCAGTGTGCATCTAGCACAGATTTTTTCAAAGGGACACTTATAAACACTATACATCAGGGATTAAGAAAAGTTATACAAAATATGTTATTTGTGGAAGAATTGAAAATACTATGCTTGCTTGGCCTAGAGAAATGTAAATTTAGACAAGTTATGACACTAATATTAGAATGTTAAAATATATATTATATATATTAAAATATATATAACATATAATATATAATATATATTATATATATTTATATATATATTTTGCTACAGAAATAGAGTGCAGGCTGAACAGACAGTACTCAAAAGCAGATCTCAATATCATAATAACTTTCCAATAAGAAGAGCTGTCTGTGGTAGGAAGAATAATGGACTCCAAAGATGCCCAGGTCCTAATCCCCAGAACCTGTGGCTGTGTTTCCTTATATGTCCAGCAGGATTTTGCAGATGTAATTAAGACTAAAGACCTTGAGATGAGGAGATTATCCAGACAGGCTTAAACTAACTATATGCATCCTTAAAAGCAGAAAACTCTCCCCGCTGTGAAGAGAGGAAGACGTGACTATGTAAAAATAGTTAGAGAGACATCATGTTACTTGCTTCAAAGGTGGAGGAAGGCAGGCATGAGACAAAGAATGTAGGCAGCTTGTAAATGCTGGAAAAAGCAAGGATATTGACTGTTCCCTTCCCCAGAAGGGAACACAGCCCTGCTGACACTTTGATGGACTTCTAATCTATAGAACTATAAGATAAAATAATAAATCTGCATTGATTAAGTCACCGATTATGGCAATTTTTTATAGCAGTAACAGGAAATTTATATACTGTCCAACCAGGAAAAGCTGCCTTAAAGGTAAGCAATGTATCTTCAGGGAGAGTCATCAAGAAGCCGTTAGAGTTGATGCTAAAAGTCATCCTGTAATGAAAAGGTGAGAATTGACAATTATTTAGCCCGACAACTTCTTTGATTTCCATGATTCTAGAATTGAAGTGGGTTGGAGTCGTTGAATCGCAGCAGGCAGTAAAATGAACCGAGGAAGAAAGCCACACCCAAGGGACCGCAGTCCCTTTCAGATTTCCAAGGCAGTTCCTCAGGCTCAGTCAGTAATTGATCCCAAGGTTCAAGAAGTAATTTCTAGTTGTGGATCCATCCATTATTGTAAAAAGTATTTATGGCCAGGCACGGTGGCTCACACCTGCAATCCCAGCACTTTGGGAGGCCGAAGTGGGCAGATGACTTGGGGTCAGGAGTTCGAGACCAGCCTGACCAACATGGTGAAACCCTGTCTCTACTAAAAATTAAAAAAAAATAGCCAAGTTTGGTGACATGCACCTGTAATCCCAGCTACTCAGGAGGCTAAGGTGGGAGAATTACTTGAACTTGCGAGGTGGAGGTTGCAGTGAGCTGAGATAGCGCCACTGCAGTCCAGCCTGGGCAACAGAGGCAGAGTCCATCTCCAAAAAAAAAAAAGTACAATTACATAGGCTACTGTTAGATCCTGCAATGGCTTGCATGGTGTTTTGAGGTGTTTTGGGGGAATAACTTTGGAGATAGGTATTCTTAGGGAGATGAATTAGTATGTCCAAATTCTTCTACCATCCCCAATAACAGATTCAAATTCAGTGGAAAACTCCAAAACCAACATACTTTTTGAAGAGGCTCTAGAGATTAGACGCAGTGAAGACTCTAAAAATGTGCTGGGAACCGGATTTATAAGTGGTTAATAATTGTGCAGAAGGAGAAGGCAGGGATGCATTTACATACTCTGCCAGCACCTCCCCATTGTCTACATGTAAGCTATTTTAGGTACCTCCTGCTGGAGAGACCAAAATAGAGCAAAATTGTAATCAACATAACCATCAAATTGTATTTCTAGATCCACAGGGAGAAATGAATTATTAGTCCAAGATGGATATCATGAAAATCATTCATGGAGTTTTTAAAGACATAAATTTTAGATTCTACCTTTACAGATTATGCCACAGGTCTAGAGCAGAACCAGATTTCTACAGTTGTAAGGAGCATCACAGATAGGGCTTATCCACAGTCCGAGTTGCACAGCACTGGAATGGGGTACTAGGCTTACTTAGCCCTATGCCTACCAAGAGTATATTTTCTGGCTTTTTTTTCTTTGCCATCAAATATAAATAAGAGGACTTATGATCCTGCCTCATTCATCCAATACCATCCAAATCCTCACCTGGTTAGGAAACGCGGATAAACAACCACTAGGGCATCTCAGTCTCGTGGACACCAATCTGGATCCTCCCAACTCTCAAGATATGTTGCTCTTCTGCTGATCTACTGATCTGTACTGCAAGGATTTATTTCCTCTATATACTTTATGATTTCACAAGTTAAACTATTTTGAGAGGGAGTCTCACTCTATCGCCCAGGCTGGAGTGCAGTAGCATGATCTCGGCTCACTGCAAGCTCTGCTTCCTGTGTTCACGCCATTCTTCTGCCTCAGCCTCCCAAGTAGCTGGGACTACAGGCACCCGCTACCACGCTTGGCTAATTTTTTTGTATTTTTAGTAGAGACGGGGTTTCACCGTGTTAGCAAGGATGGTCTCGACCCCCTGACCTCGTGATCCGCCCGCCTCGGCCTCCCAAAGTGCTGGGATTACAGGTGTGAGCCACCGTGCCCAGCCTTGTCTTATCTTTTTAAAGACTCGTTTGTCCAGATGGAAGAATGAAATAGAAATAAAAGGGAAGGCCATATTCTTACCAAAAAGACAATGTTGGTGTTTTGATATAGTGCCCGTGCCACACAGATTCTCTGCCTCTGTCCCCCACTCAGGTTGATGCCCTAGAGAAGAGACACCCCCAAAAACCCATTTTTTATATTAGTAAATGATCTCTTGGTAATATGACCTTAAAATACAAACGTCTTTTAAAAAAATCTTAAATTGATAGTAACTTGTTAATTAAATTGTAGTAACGTTGGTAAGAAAACATGAAAACTGTCTACTGGCCAACAATTCTCAAATTAATCAAGATGGCTTCAGGCTGATATGGCTAATCCTCCTTTCACTCTAATAGAGATCTCTGCTGTACAGAAGCATTAATAACCAAAACACTTTCTAGGAAATGCAAGCAATTCCAAGATTTTTTCTTGTTTCCTGAGTTGTGTCTGTAGTTTACTTAACATACAACCCAAATTTGATATTATGAGTTATGTGAAACAATACTATCGTCAAGAGTATGCTTTCATAATAAAGTACCACTTACACATTTTTTATAAAAAAACTAGTATTAATTGACCTCTTAGTGTGTGCCAGACTTGTGTAAATGGCTTTACATTTTAGAATTTATCTTATTCTTTATAGCAATTCCAAGATGTAGGTATTGTTTTAATTTTATACATGTGGAAACTGAGGCTCCCAGAACTTAAGTTTATTCTAATACACACTGCGGTATGTAGCAAAAAAGAACAGTCATTAAGAACAAAGGCCACAGAGCCAGACTAATCCTGGCTACACTACTACCTTGGCAACTGTGTAAGTTCCTTAACCTCTCTCAGCCTTGATTTTTGCAGCTTCATATGCAGATAACGATAGCACCCATAACACAGATTTGTTGTGAAAGTAGATAATGCATATAAAGTTTGTGCCCAGGACTGACAACGATTAAAACATTATAGACATTGTTGTTCTAAAGATTATAGGTATATTTCTCAGCTTGTCTGAATAATATGACATCAATGCAAAACATGGTTACACAAAGAGAAAAGAGCACTTTAATACGAATAAACAGATGTTTAACAAGATTGAGAGAAGTTATCGAAAGTAATCTTAGTTTTCAAACCCATTACAGCAAGCTCCACGTAAGCAAAAATGCATTTGGTCGAAGCCAGGAACTATGCTTCACTTTTTCTCGAGAACTCTTAAGTGACTAGTACCATGTTAAGTATACAGTGATTACTCAATAAATATTAATACGTAAGAAAGAGTGGCATCAAAGGACTCCTGTCCTTGGTTTTCTGGAACTTGTCACTCGGGACAACATACAGCTCCTAGGCTCTCAAATTTCATGATTCTCTATTAATGATTAAAGACAACCAGAAGACTTTTCTAGATTTTTGTTTATTGCTTAATGAAATTATTTATAGCTCACCCTCTCTCCAATTTCAGTTTGATCTCCAAATGGTAATAAGTCAATATCTGGCTGAAGAGAACAGGCATCCGTGACAGCTTTGTACCTTTAGGAGAAATGATTTTGAATTTTTAGATCTCTATGGATACATTGCCCATAAACGAAGTGCCAAGTTCAATACCTTGGAAGCTGAAACAAAACATTTGCTGAATCACTTATTATATGCCAGCCTCTGCTCTACATTTCTGGATACAAAGATAAATAAATACCACTTCCCACTCTTTTTTTTTTTTAAGACAGAGTATTACTCTGTCGCCCAGGCTGGAGTGCAGTGGCATGATCTTGGCTCACTGCAACCTCCACCACCTGGGCTCAAGGGATTCTCCTGCCTCAGCCTTCCGAGTAGCTGGGATTACAGGCGTGCGCCACCATGCCCAGCTAATTTTTTTGTATTTTAGTAGAGACAGGGTTTCACCATGTTGTCCAGATGGTTTCAAACATCCAAGCTCAGGCAATCAGCCTGCCTCAGCCTCCCAAAGTGCTAGGATTACAGGTGTGAACCACCATGCCCAGCTAGGTTCCCACTCTTAAAAAGCTAGTTCATGGAGCAGAAGACTGATACAAAAACATACAATGAAAATTCACCTTGTTAGGTGTTACAGTGGAAGCAGGTACAAAACACTCCTAGAATACAAAGGAAGAAATGACTGACCATTCTGAGAAGTTTCAGAGGAGGCAAAGCTTAAACTATATTCAGAAAGTTGAGTAGTAAGTTTTCAGGAAGAAAATGAGTAAGGAAGCATAAGGAACTTGAGAAAGTAAAAATGTTCATGGTGAATGTAAGGGACCGTGGGAAGTTCATTATGGCTAAAGCAGAGGTGGTGAGTGGGTGCCTTTGCACACTGTCATGCATGCTGACGGGAAGAGGCAAGGGAGATAATGAGGACTGACAGTCTTCAAGTTCATATAAGGCTGGGACTGGAAATTAAATGAACTGGAAGTACAAGGAAGTGTGGGTATTGAAGATGCTGGGGGAAATGACAATGACTTTATTTTCCTAATTAGTTTGTCTTAAAATAGTCCAGTCATTCTTGATTCTTCCTTCTTTTTGTTGACATCTGTCCATTGATGTTCTTCAATTTTTTTTTTTTTCCCCAACCATCCCTTCTTTTACATTTCTACTGTCATTCCCAAGTGTAGGCAACACACACTGCATACCTGGATACTTACTCCAATTAACTCCTGAATGTCTCCATATATATGTATATATGCACATTTGTGAATCTGTATATATAGAATGCACATCACTATAGCCAGTTGGCTTTTAGGCCCCCCCACTATCTGATCTCAGCCTCCTTAATCTTTCTGTCTGGTTTGCTCCAGGGTCCTAAAGAATCACGAATAATTTCAGTTTTGTCTTTTGTATGGTCTACTTTTCTCCTCCCTCCCCCCTTCCATTTGCCTCTCCACTTACCTTATTCTCCTTAATTTTCAAGACCCATCTATGGTCCTAAGACCCACTCTTGTAAGAGTGGCTCAGGGAAAGGGTCATGCCTTCTTATGTGACAATAGGCCATTGAAAGATGGCCTATCAGACCCCTCAGATCCTACATTCTTCTTCTTTCCTAAAGTCGTCAGACCCCTCAGGTCCTACATTCTTCTTCCATTTACTTGAATTTTTCCTTCTCTATCTTCTCACCAACAACCTAAGCAACACCCCCTCACTCTCACCCTCCCCACCCCACACACATACACACTTCAATTGCTGTTTAGTCTTGGTGTACAAATTGTTCTCAACAAGGGTTTAAGACGGGCTGGAACTTCCAATGAGGCGTCTCTTCAAATAATTGATTCAAAAGACCTTGGTGATGAGGATGAAAACGAGGCCAGCAGGAAAGAAAGTACCAGATGTAAAAGTTCCAGAAACCATTGTTCATTCCCAAACACACAAGTCGGAAAGAGTTGCCATTTTGGTTCTAAATTTTATATGCTCAAAATTACCTCTGTTTGTTAAAAGGACTTCCAAAAGTAATATTTTCTTCTACTGTAGCATTTAATAGCCAAGGCTTTTGAGCTGCATACGCCACAGAATACCTGTTCCTACTGAAAAATGAAAAAGAAAAATAAAACACCAGGATTATGCAAGGGTACTGTGCGTGTATGTATTTTACTATAAATAGGGGAAATAAAATTAGTAAACTATCTCAGACACAGAAATGGAAAACTTCTAAAAGAGAAAAATTTAAAGACCACCAATCTTATTAAGAAATGATTAAATATGCCACCTAAATTAAAGGGATTAGGATTTAATCAAAATGTCACATGTATAAAATTTGGTTTTGTACACTGAAGAAGTGTTTTATAATCTAAACAACTAACTGAATTTTCCTTTTCTAAAATGACTAAAATTTTTTAAAAATAATTAAAAGGTTAATAACAATTCACTCACTCCAATAACCACAGATATTTTACTTTATACTAATAGCACTTTACTAACTATAAATTCTACATGCAAACTTTAAAAAATATGTTAACTGATACTATAATTATTATATGGCTTTGTGGCTTAATCACATTAACATATTTTATGATAATAGATAATATGTAAATATTTCAAAATAAAGAATATCTTAAGAAGTCCCTGAAACTTTTAATATTGAAATCATGCATGTAAAAACTGCATATTTCAAAATATATTGAAATAGTTTATATTTTTAAAATAACTCCCTCCCCCTCTTTTGACTTGCAAATTCTAACAGATGGCTCTACATCAGAATTTAATTTCCAAAAGTTAGGAAAATACATGTGAGCTGAAGAGGATGATGGGATTGGGGTGGGGTAGAGGGCAGGTCAGTTTAAAAGTCAGATTTCCACAGTTAGTTCATGATCTGTAAAGTACTAATGAAGGAAATAGGGTTAAAAGAGAGAAGGATTAAAAAAGAGAGTAGTTAGAAATGTTCAATGATCTTTCTAAAACATTACATCTTAGGAGTGCAGGAGACATGATAATATATAGTATGCTAGCAGTTTCTGAGATAATCATAGGTACAGTAAAACAATGGTTCCCAACCTCTGACATGTCTGCCTTCCCTCCCCACCCCACTGGGGTATTTAAGGTTTTTGTTTTTGTTTTTCCTTTTAAGTAGATAAAGCACTTGGCTCTTCGTCTCCACCTTACAGGTTGGTCCCACCACTGTTTAACTCAAAATCAATATGTGTATTCATTCTTGCATTTTTATTTTATGAAATCCAAAACCCAGTTTACTGAGGACGGTTTGAGTTTCAGCCAAAGTTGGGACACGTGTGACTCAGTGAGAGGAAAACAGTTGACACAAGGAGCCACTTTGTTTGGTAAATTAATTCTTTTAGCAGTTTGCCAAGGTTGTGAACCACTGCTGCTGGAAATATGCTAGCACACTTTAATAAATAACTATACATCATCAGAATAAACGAAATTAGATTAAAGAGATTAAAGTCTGAGGAAGGAAGTTATTCTTATTAAACTCAGGTTAAAATAGAAATAATACCTTCTGGTTGCTTCAAAAGAAGGCTCAGATTCATTTACACTGCAAGTATGGCAAACAATGTTCATTAATTATGAAGTAGAAATACAGAACCAAGGTTTGTACACATCAGGTAAGAGATACAATAAACATTGGACATATTAAAGAGCTACATTTCCCAAATGGTTTCTGATATTAATTTCAGGGACAAACCAGATAAGTAGTATTCTTCTTTATGTCTTCATCAGCTAGGAAATAATTGCTTAATAAGTTTCTAAAACATAGATAGCACTGTTGTCTTTCATAAAAATTTTGATTCATACAATGACTGGGTTCTAGTGCCAACCATGCTCTCCAAACAGCTGTAAACTTGGGGAATCCTTCTAGAATACAGTTTCCCAGTTTCATAAGGATTCTGTATTTCCAAGGCCTTCCAACTTTATAATTTGAATTTAATAAATTTAAATTCCAAATTAGCTACCCTAAGGCAGCAGCAGAAGTACTTTTTGGGCGCTAAACATGAAAGATACACAAAACACACTGGCCCCTCAGGAGCTTGTAAGAAAAACAGACATGCACCAGAAACCAAACTACATCTAAGTGTAATCAATTATTGATACGATTTATGTAAAAAGTGGGCTTTGACTAGTCACAATTTGTTATGCCTATATTATGAGGAAAGACATCTGAAGACCTATTTCTTTTATTGTTCTAATTTTTTTTATAATTTAGGGTCATTTGAATTCTGTCATTCTGAAAGACCTGAATTCAATAACCATATATATAATTAAAGCCTACAGAAACTCCAAAAATTGATTCTATTTGACTTTGCAAAATGTTGTATGATTTTGTGGAGAAAATTTACTAATTATGCTACCTAATGATATTTGGTTAAGAGTTACTAAGGATCATTTTCGCTACTGCACACTGCTAATGACATCTTGGGATGGCTGATAGAGGCAAAAAAAGCAATCTTGGAATAAAAATTTGCTCCCGATAATAATTATTCCCTGATTTAAGTTACTGGTAAAAAATAAGGAAATGATCATTTTTCTGAATAATAATTTTCCACACAATGTGTTTTAGATACCAAGAAATTTGGACTTTATTTTCTGTGGTATAAATCCAATGGGTGACCTCAATAGTTTTAACTAATTTAAGGAAGAGAGGGAAGAGGAGAGGAAGAGTGAGTGTGTGGCAGAAATGAGTGTGTTAATTTGCATTCTAACCACTCAAGTGGAAATGCCCATTAGACATGTGTAAATACCTGTTAGACATTTGAGAATGTGAGCCCAAGGTAGAGATATGGATTTAGAATTCATTAATCTATTCAATAAAGGTTGATTAAATTCAGATTCTATTTATTCAATATCAGTTAAAAAATATGCATTGATCACTTCCTAGTGCCACATATGCTAAAGATACAGCGAACAAGAAAGATCCATTCCTTCTTTCACACCACTTTCACTTTTGTGGAAGCATAATAAGGGAATAAAGGCTAAGACAGGTGGGGTAAAAGATGGTATTAGTGCACTGATCAAGAACCAATGAAAAACAAAGAAACAAAGAACCAGAGAACCAGAAAATCAGAGTAAACAATAGAGTTGATGTCAGAGGGAAAATTAAGAGTGTGCTAGATGAAAAAAAAAAAAAAAAATCCAAGAGTACTTCAGACCAGAGAAAACATGTATTAGAAGGCCATGAGGTATCCTGATTACACAAAGAAGTGATTTATATTCAGTATGGCTGAAATGTAGGTGTAAATGGCAATGAACTTAAAAAAGTAAGCACAGCCAGATAATGAAGGGGCTCATAAACCATTTTATAGAGCTTGAACTTTCCTAAAAGGAAAAGAAAACCACTGAAAAGGTTTAAACAAGAGAGAGATACAGGTTCCATTTAGAAATATCACTCTGATCACAGAATGTAACAAATGCACTAGAGGGAACGAGACTGGAGATCATAAAAGAAATCCTTTGCCAACCTCACAGATTTGACTCAGTCAAGTCACCTATATTCGTTCTTATAAAACACTGTACTTCTTCCTAGTATTTATAAAACATTAATCAAATAACTATAAAATTATTTTCTTACTTCCCCTTGGTTTCCCCTGCTAAACAGTAAGCTTCATGAAAATAGGGGCCTGGCTTCTCTTGTTCACTTATTTCTCCCCCAACAATTAATACAATGACTTGCACATAAATGATGTGCAACAAATATTTTTTTAACAAATTAATAAATGCAAGTGTCACAGAAACCAAGAAGCCAAGTTGATTTCAAGGAGTCGTCAATGGGTGAAGAGTTTCAAAATCTATGGAGAAGTAGGACTGAGGACAAATTTTTGGGATTTAGCACTTAGGCAGTCATGTGCGAGAGAACCTTTCGTCCAGGTTGCAATGCGCAGAGTAAAAGAGAAGAACAGAGGTTAAGTGTGGGTGGACTAGGTCGTTAAAAAGAGAAATGTTCCAGTTGACTGAGAGATAAACAAGATATTATTTAAAAAATGGGTGGGGGGGCCGGGTGCGGTGACTGTAATCCCAGCACTTTGGGAGGCCGAGACGGGCGGATCACGAGGTCAGGAGATCAAGACCATCCTGGCTAACACGGTGAAACCCCGTCTCTACTAAAAAAATACAAAAACCTAGCCGGGCGAGGTGGCGGACGCCTGTAGTCCCAGCTATAGTGAGGCTGAGGCAGGAGAATGGCGTAAACCCAGGAGGCGGAGCTTGCAGTGAGCTGAGATCCGGCCACTGCACTTCAGCCTGGGCGACAGAGCGAGACTCCGTCTCAGAAAAAAAAAAAATGGGTGGGGGATAATGGAGTGTGAAGAGCAATAAATAAAGACATTTATAAGAGAAAAGGGTTGATTAATGCAGTAAGTTCCTGAAAAAAGCAAAACAGCACATAGGAGATCTTCACTTCTGAAAACCTCTCCTTGAAGGATTTACTTATATTTTCCTTTAAAAGTCATATATACCATACATTTATTATTTTCAGAGAAAAAAAAAAAGAAGAGGTAAATATAGACTCATTTGTAGGTAATCATCTTCCAAGAGCAAATTAACCCATTATTTCACTAACATTTGTATGAATAATGTTATAATCCTTAACTTCCAGAGACTACCTATTCCAGCCCTCTCACATATCAATATGTTTAACCAAATTCAATTGTGGGAGATTATATGTTTTGTCTTCCAAAATAAAGAAGTAGATTTAGCTGTGTCTAAACTCATCCTGCACCATGCAATGTGGTACTCAACAGCACTCAAGACAATAGGAGAATGCAAAGAGGTCAGATAGAAAATCCCCTTCTAGGCGCGGGGGTATAGCTCAGTGGTAGAGCATTTGACAGCAGAAAATCCCCTTCTAGAAAATAGAATAAAGTTTCACTTCTGAAAACCTCTCCATGTAGAATTTGTGTGTATTTTCCTTCCAGAGTAAGATTTAAAGTGGATACAGCGTATTAGCAACTTCCAAGTATTACGGTTAATAATATTATGGAATGGGAGAGTGAATTTTGCAAATTTAAATCAGGAATGAATTTGGAAGAAGGGAAACTAGATGTTGGCACAAACATGATATATGACATCTGACCCAGGAAAGCTGACTTAATATATTATTCCTTCATGCCAGGCAAAGTCACATGAAAAGGAATATCTCCTCCATTTGTCTGAAAATAATTGAAGCGCTGTTACAAAGCTGGTTACAGTAAGATGGTGGGAGACAGAATGTCAGGACAGAAGGGGCCTGAAGAGTAAGATGGTTGACGCCATGGCTGAGAGGGAAAAGAAAAAAAAAAAAAAGGAAAACAAAGATAAATAACAGCTGTTTCTCACATAAGTACCACCGCAATTAAAAAGCATTCTCTACTGTCTCACTGAAACTATTCATCAGATAAGGCATTTTAGTTCTAGTTCCTAAGATATCAGTAGAAATTGTTTATCATGACAACCAGGAAAGGACTTCAGTCAGGCAGAACATTTATTTTTCAACAAATATGAAGCACACCTGGATGCAAGACTGATGTGCACATTGGCATTCGTACAATTTTGGAGAATTTTTTTCATTCCTCTCTCCTCTCTCTCATCTTTTCCCTTCTGGGTCTACAATATGTCAGACTAAGTCAAAGGAAGCAGTTCCCAAGGAAACAACTATCGGGATGTTTGTGTACCACGTTCTCCCCACACAGGTGTGTGCTGGATGAACAGCAATGCCTTTTCTCCGGCCCAAAGTAAATATTTCCTGCTGCAATAGGTCAGAGTACTTTATTGGATTTTGTTCATACCTGTCTATGAGGATACATTTAAAAATAAAATTTATGGCCAGCCTGGTGGCTCACAACTGTAATCCCAGCACTTTGGGAGGCTGAGGCGGGCGGATCAGGAGGTCAGGAGATGGACACCATCCTGGCTAACACAGTGAAACCCCATCTCTACTAAAAATACAAAAAAATTAGCCGGACGCGGTGGCGGACGCCTGTAGTCCCAGCTACTCAGGAGGCTGAGGCAGGAGAATGGCATCAACCCAGGGGGCGGAGCTTGCAGTGAGCCTGGGCGAAAGAGCGAGACTCTGTCTTAAATAAATAAATAAATAAATAAATAAAATTTATGCAATCAGAGACACATGTAATGGTGAAAGAATGATAGCAAGGTATTTGGTGTCTTACCACATAAAAACTTAGTTTATTATTTTGCTTTGTTTTGAGCTTTAAAAAAAGTTCAGTTTGTTGAAGTAAAGAACTTTTAACTATTCACACATCAGCAGCTTATGAATATCAATAATTTCTAAATTAGCTTTGCTTTAATTAATAGTTATGTACCTTTATTTATTGGACTGGGAATACAGCTTTTGTTTCTGGAATGAAAAGAGTAATCCTAAAATATGTTTTATCAGATATTAAGGATATCATGAAAGAAAATTAAGTAATTCTTTTAATTAAAGAAAAATAGAATTTGCATCAACTTATTCAATCTTTTAGAAGTCTACATTTTCATTTCTTTGTGTGTTGAACCAACTTAAACATTCTTGAAGAAAACTTTAGTCCTTTCTGCCATGAAGAGATGGCATTGTTGTTTAGTAAGGCAAACGCCCATAAAAAGATAATTTTTAAGTTACAGGAATTTTACAGATACTCAGAATTATCTTAATTTCCTTCTCACACTTTCATCCTGCTGGTTCTGACTCCAAGGTATATGCTGAATCTATTCACTTACATCAAACTATCTTCATCTCTCATCTGAATTAGTGAAATGAACTCTTAAATGGTTTCCCTCACTTCCCCTCTTGCCTCTGTAATTCTTTCTCCACACCACAAGTCAGAATCATCTTTTCAAATTGTACATCATATCTTCGCAAAATGTAAATCACTCCTCTACTTAAACTTCTACAATATTTTCCCACTGAACTTAGAACAAAATCTTGACTCCATAGCATACCCAAAATGCTTTCTTCCTTTTCCAGGTAGCCTCAGCTTGCACCTGCATCATTCAGTATTTACTAGCCATTCTAGACCCTTTTTAGATCCTCAAACACACCTCACAGGTATAGTACTTTTTACTATATTGCCTTGTTTTATCATCGTCACAGCATTTATCAAAGTCTAATATTATGTCTTTTTTGTTGTTGTTGATTACTTATACACAGGCCACGTCCAAGACTGTAACCACATGAGATAGAGACTTGTTCACTTCTATATCCTTGATACCTAAATCAGTGTTTGGCATGAAGGACGTACTCAGTAAATGTTGAATGAAAAAAAAAAAAAGACTAAGAAACAAAATATCTATATTCCATACTAAACATAAAAGATGCTCCAACTGATGTACAATTTATGCATTTCTCCAAATGTAGTTAATTTCATTCCTGCATCAAACTAGATGTTGAAGATCTGCATACTTAGACTGTGTTGTTCTGACCCTACCCATACCACATTCTTCACCCCCGCTTGCATGCCCTCTAAACCTTCAAATAGTAATATAGAGTACTGTATAATCTGTAATTTAATATTATATTCTGAATTCTATTTGTAATAATTGGCACATGGAATTTGCTTTTGAATAAATTTTAGGACTGTTGAGGACATTAGGAATTAACTTTTTATTTTCTTTTTTATTTTCTTTTTTTTAAATTGTACTTTAAGTTCTAGGGTACATGTGCATAACGTGCAGGTTTGTTACATATGTATACTTGTGCCATGTTGGTGTGCTGCACCCATCAACTCGTCAGCACCCATCAACTCCTCATTTACATCAGGTATAACTCCCAATGCAATCCCTCCCCCTTCCCCCCGCCTTTTTTTTTTTTAAGAGAAATGGTCTCACTCTGCTGCCTAGGCTGGAATGTGGTGGCACATTCACAGCTCACTACAGACTCAAACTCCTGGGCTCAAGAGATATTCCTACCTCAGTCTCTCAAGTAACTAAGACTACAGGCATGCATCACCATGACCTGCTTATTTAAAATTTTTTTTTTGTACAGATAGGGTCTCACTACATTGTCCTGGCTGGTCTCGAACTGCTGTTTTCAAGTGATACTCCTGCCTCAGCATCCCAAAGTGCTGGGATTACAGGCATAAACCACAGCTGGCAGATTTCTTTCACAGTTCTCTCCAAAAAGAGAAAATCAGTCTTTACTGAGTAAATGTATGCTGTTTTTTTTCTCACGTTTCCTTCTTTGCTTAGCTTTCATGAAGTTCAGAGAGAAATTTGTGGCCCATATGTTATAATTATACAGGACTTCAGTACATGCATTTCTGTCTATTACAACTTCAGATGATTATTTAAATAATATTTAAAAAATTTATTTACCTTTATCTTTCAAACTCTACTATACTATATTATTTTAAATAAAACAATACAAAATTTTATGAAGTAAGACATGATATAAATCATATACATGCTTAGGAAAGCAAGAAAATAAATAAGTAGGTTATAAAGAATATTTTCTGCATCCTTACATCATTTCTTTATTCATTAACACAATGATAATTATGAATGACAATATTGGGGGTCAACTTAGCTCAAGTGGAGCTGGGGCCTGGAAAGTTAAATTACACTTGGAACAGGCCAGATTAGGAGATCTTCCTGGTAGTATGAAAATAAAATCTCAAGCCTTTTCTGTCACTGTCATTCTTTCTCTCTGTTTTAATGATGGTAAATCAGGATCAAAACAAAACCCAAATAACTTAATTATGATTGTACAAGCCACACAATATAATTAAATCCAGTGGGATCTGCTTCTTCATCCAAGATGGAAGTGGCTTCATCCAAGTGGCTACGGGAACATCATCTAGTGCCTGAGGTTAGTGACTGACACTGTCTACTGCCTGAGGATAGTGGCAGGGGAAACCTTGTCTACTGCCATGAAGCAAACTGAAGTAGCAATGTTTTACTGAGTTCTCTGCTGGAGGTGCACTAACAGCTACAAGGTTACTATCTGCTAGATTTGCTCAACAGGAATAAAATGTACACTCGACAATTCAGTCTTCTTCTTTTGCCAATGACACTGAAAACAGGATTTACACTTCTGCTAATTTCAGCCTGAATTTCACAACCAAGAATTTTTTTCTTAATTGGAGTTTAAAATATAATATACTCTTAAAAGGCCCATAGTCTGCTCATTCTTGAGGGATGTCTGTGTATGTAAACAGCAAACTCAGCCACAGCGGAATTCATGATAGTAGGTACAAAACGATACGAAAGAACATCTGTGGGTTTCCTAACCTCAACACAATTGGTATTTGGGACAAGAGAATCCCTTGGTCTGGGGGCTGTCTTGTGCACTGTAGGATGGTTAGCAGCATCCCTGGCCTCTATGCACCAGAGCAGTAGCAACCCAATGCTTCAGTGTAAAACCAAAAATGTCTCCAGACGTTGCCAAATGTCCCCGGGGGCAAAAATCACACCTGTTTGAGAACCACTGGTCTATAGCCTAATTTCTTAGATCAGCTGTAGCCAATTTATTCATAAACTACTTATGAGGAGTCTACTAAGTAGGCCAAACTAGATAAGCATAATTTACTCTTTCTTAACCAATTATGTAACATATTTCGGAATCACTTTATTACCACAATGTGCTTTGACCACTATTCAAATATCTAGAAGAAACATCATTTTGGAAGCAATCATTCAAATGTCTGGAAGATGCACTTTATTTTCCATGTCATTAGAATTGCACAACATACTAATCAAACCTATTCATATCTCCAACTATATACTTCTAGCATCTAGTTTAAATATAAGGATAAATAGTTGATTTTCATTTCTCATACAGATTTTGGAAAAGATCATTTGATATTTCTTCTCTGAACATTGAACCTTTAAGGCACTGTTTCTATTTAAGCCTCATAAACACTGTAAATTTTCCATAACTTATTTTATTATAGAGTAAACTTTTAAGTTATTTCTTTAAGTATTACCCACTTAAATTAAAAATCTGTCTTTACAATCCCATCCTTACTTTTGTCTCAGCAATATACTAGTTTATACTATTATAAACAACCTTTGTAATAAATTGTTTTGTAACTTTTTATTTATGACTTTTAAGGTTTCCACCAATTTTTTTTTTTAAAGCTGTGCTTATTTCTGAGTGGTCTTCAGAGTTAGAACATGTAAATGTATTTGTCTAAGTTCTTTCCTTGGAAGATTATCAGATGTATGACATAGCAATGGAAGCCAACTTAAAATACACATACTTGCTCCAGTGAACTTTTCCTTCCAATGTCTGCATCTCACCAAGGATGGCAAGGAGAAGAGAGGACTTCCCACATCCTACTTGGCCCACAATCATGGTTAACTGACCTAAGAAAGCAAAACAAAGGATAACTATAGAATGAGATGGATTGTTAGTGAAATAAAATCAAAACACATTTAGAAAAAGCTAATGTTTTACAATCAAGGGCCCAGTTTTGATCTCCAGCAATAAGGTATTCTAAACAGCTCCTTCCTCTGACATATCTTTTTGGAAAAGGAAAAAAATATATATATAATGATTTATTATTTTAAAAACTATGAGAATGGCTGATATCAGTAAAGAGAGCAATGAAATAATTGCCTAGATCATCAAGATTAGTTTTAACTTTAATATTCAATTGATTCAGAATAAAAAGGACAATTTTGACTAAAATAAATAATTGAGATAAAAATGATTTGGGTGAATTTATTAAGGCACTCTCTTCTCCAATTTCTCTTTGAAGAAGAGAGTGTCTTTGCAAGTGTAATAGAAAAATCTATGTCTTTGCATTTAAAGTAGAAAAATCTATTTCTAATATAAATTTGTTTTGCATTTATAATAGAAAAATCTTCACCTAATGAACATCAGGCTAGGTCAAAAAATATTTCTATTCAATTACAGAGACATTTTAAGGAAAAATTACTGGGTTTATTCCTAAATATTTTATTCCTTTTGATGCCATTGTGGATAGCCTTGTTTTCTTAATTTGAGATCATTTGTTGTTAGCATATAAGTACTTGGAAATAAAATTAACCAAGGAGGTGAAAAACATATACACTGAAAACTATGACATTGGTGGAATTAACACAAACAAAAAAATGAAAAGACATCTGGGCTTAGGGACTAGAAGAATTAATATTGTTAAAATGTCCTTACTACTCAAAGCAATCTACAGATTCAATGTAATCCTTATCAAAATCCCAATGGCATTTTTTACAGAAATAGAAAAATCAATTCCAAAATTCATATGGAAACAGTAGACCCCAAATAGCCAAAGCTATCTTAAGAAAGCAGAACAAAGCTGGAGGTATTACACGTTTTGCTTGCAAAATATATTACAAACCTACAGTATTCAAAACAGTATGGTACTTGCATAAAGACACATGCATATATCAATGGAACAGAAGAGAGAGACCATAAATAAACCCACACATATGCAGTCAACTGGTCTTCAGCAAGGGGTTTCAACAAACTGGATATCTACATGCAAAAGAATAAAATTGGAGCCTATACTACACCATACACAAAAATAAATTGGAAATGTATTAAAAACTTAAATGTCAGACCTGAAACTATAAAAATCCTTAAAGAAAAAATAGAGAAAATGCTTCTTGGCATTGAACTCGGCAGTGATTTCTTGGATTTCACACCAAAGCACAGGCAATAAAACCAAAAATAGATAAGTAGAAACACATCAAACTAAAGAGCTTCTGCACAGCAAAGGAAACAACAGAATGAAAAGGAGACCTATGGAATGAGAGAACATATTTGCAAACTATCTGTCTGATAAGAGATTAATATCCAAAATGTAAAATAGTAAAAACAAACAAACAAACAAACAAAAAAAACAACTGAAACAGAAACAAAACAATTGAATTAAAAAATGGACAAAGAACCTGAATAGAGATATTTCTCCAAGTAAGACATACAAATGGCCACCAGGTATATATTAAATGGCATTCAACAACACTAATCATCAGGGAAACGCAAATCACAACCATAATGAGCTATCACCTCACACCTGTTAGAATGGCTGTAACAACGAAAAAAAAAAAGAAAGATAACAAGTGTTAGTGAGGACGTGGAGAAACTGGAACCCTTACACACTGTTGCTGGCAATGTCGAATTGTGCAGCCAACAATGGAAAACAGCATGGAGGTTCCTCGAAAAACTAAAAATAGAATTGCCATATGATCCAGCAATCCCGCTTCTGGGTATTATGCAAGAGAATCAGAATTACGGTCTCAAAGAAATATCTGCTCCCCCATCTTCACTGTAGCATCACTCACAATAGCCAAGATATTGAAACAACCCAAATGTCCATTGACAGATGAATGAGTAAAGAAAATGTGGTATATACATGCAATGGGATATTATTCAGTCTTATAAAAAGAAGGAAATCCTGCCATTCACAACAACATGGAAGAACCTAGAGGACATTATGCTAAATGAAATAAGCAAGCCAAAGAAGGATAAATACTTTATGATTCTATTTATATGAGGTACCTAAAATTTTGACTATTTTACGTATTTTAATTAATTTAGTCAAAATTTTAGACACTTCTTTTCACAGAAGCAGAAAATAGAATTGTGGGTTCCAGGAGATGGGGGAAAGGGAAAATGGGAAATTGTTGTTCAATAGTCATTATTGAATTTTAGTTATGTGGGATGAATAAGTTCTAGAAATCTGCTGGTCAATATAGTACATACCATTAACAACATAGTCCTGTGTACTTTAAAATGTGTTAAGAGGATAAGTCTCATGTTAAGTGTTCTTCCCACAAAAAATAAAGTAAAAACAGAGGAAAATAAACGCTAGAAGAAAAGAAGAACATAAGGAAATTTTTGCTAGCGATTGCATATTGAATACCTTTATTGTGGTGATGGTTTTCACAGGTATATACATAAGCCCAAACTCATCAAAATGTAAGCATTAAATATGTGCAATTCTTGTGGATCAATTAAACTTCAATAAAACTTTTTAAAAATATTAAATATAATCATTGGATATTGAAGTTTTAAGTATCTTGAAAACTTCCTCAGTATTTCTCAGAAATAGAAAATAAGTTTCTCATATACTCTTTCTTTAAAGTGTTTCTCAAACAAAAAGTGAAATCAACCATCCCACTGTTTCAATTGCCCAAATCAGCAAATGAACAGTAAATAATTGTCCAAAGGTATAGACTCATGGTAAAAGGCAGGTCTTATCATTTCCAGCCATTCCCACAGTGACACAGTGGTTCACAAGCAGAATGGTGCAAATAGGTAACCATAAATAACATTTATGTCTTTAAAGTCTCTTTTTGTTAGGCTCAATTATCTTGGAAATCTATGGTTATGGTCATGAACAATTACAAATATGCATAACAAATGACTCTTACCTGTTGGAATTCGAATGTCTATATTGGATAATGTGGCTAAACCACTGCCCCATGAAAAGTATCCATTTGTGACCTACAAAATAAAAATATAGAAATTAAATTATATGTGTGGCATCAATGAATAATTCTAATTAAAATAAAAATTTGAAAGTGCTAAAAGACTCAACCCAAGGTAGAACACACAATGGTGAAATTCTGATTTAGAGTTATGGCTATTTAGTGGTGTAAATGAAAAATTAAGGAGAATGAAAGTGAAAGGAGGGTCTTTCAATTTGCGATATTATGAAGAATGCTAAAAATCTCTGAAAATTTGGGATTACCGGATTGTTTACATATGGACATTCTTAAAAGACAATTGTCCCAAACACTTTCCAATGAAATCCCTACATTAATTATTTTCTCACTTCCAGACAATTCCCCAAATCCTAGTGATTAAAATAAAGAAGAGAAATAACCACAAAGTATTCCAGCAAAATGACTTCATTAACTGAGGAGGAAAACTCTGTAATTAATGAGTTTCCTGAACTGTGTAGGCCAACTATTCACTGAAGTCAAAAAAAAGAGTAAAGAATAATAAAAGAAGTGAGGCAATATTGCTTGTGTTATAAATGCCAGCAATTAGCAAAAATCACAATACCTTCTATTCATCCCACAGAATTTATTTGTTTTAACAAGCTTCAAGTGGACTTAATACTTTTACCAGTTATAAAAATAGGAAATAAAACAATAACAGGACCCAAGAATTTGAAGGGTGAAGTAGACATAGATGACGGGAGGAAGGGCTCCTAAAAATCAGGAGAAATTAAAGATACACTTTGCTCATAAACTAATATCTTTTTTTTTTTTTTTGAGACGGAGTCTCGCTCTGTCACCCAGGCTGGAGTGCAGTGGCCAGATCTCAGCTCACTGCAAGCTCCGCCTCCTGGGTTTACGCCATTCTCCTGCCTCAGCCTCCCAAGTAGCTGGGACTACAGGCGCCCGCCACCTCGCCCGGCTAGTTTTTTTGTATTTTTTTTAGTAGAGACGGGGTTTCACTGTGTTAGCCAGGATGGTCTCGATCTCCTGACCTCGTGATCCGCCCGCCTCGGCCTCCCAAAGTGCTGGGATTACAGGCTTGAGCCACCGCGCCCGGCCATAAACTAATATCTTATCTCAAAACCATAAATGAAATTTCTAAGCACACTGTTGTTTAGGAATTTTGCAGAATGGATTTGTGATATCTCAATTATAACTACATATAACCCTAAAAACTCTTCATAAAATGAACAACTTAAAGAGTGAAAAACTCTGCTTGAAAAGGCTAGATTATGTTTGTCCATGCAGGTTTTCTCTAGCTTGTAATATACATGGAACAACATTTAGTAATATCCATAACATAGTTATGCATGAAATTAGTCAGGGAAGGAGGGTCTCACAGAAGGGCTCGATTAGAATTACTGATTGCTTTATAAATATGGCTGATCATCCTCACTCTGTGTAAGGCACAGGTTAGGTTGGCATAGATTACAAAGAAGGCCTAATGCATCCTCCCTGCTCTCTTGAAGCTTGCAATCAGTTGAGTAAGTAAACCATGGAAAGAAGTGAGTACAAGACACAACATTATGGGCTAAATACCAAATAGAGGGGACACGCAGACACTAAGTACAACAGCAGCTCATAAAGAAAATCATTTACATCTAGGATGAGTCAAAAAACTTTTTGGAAAAAGAGGCCTTTTAACTAGTTTTGTTAAATATACTGAATGTCATTGAAAGCATTTGTACGTAAACAACTATAGTGAGAATAGGCCGAAGATCAAAAAACTATAAAATATGTCAGAGGAAACGATGAATAGAGCTAGCTGGGGCAGAGCTGGCTGGGGCTGTCATTACGGTTAAATGACAAAGGGCATGCAAACAAACTAAACAGCCTCAGAGGCTGAAGATTCCATTTTCTCTCCCAGAGTAGGTGAGGAGGCTAAAAGAGGCACAAAAATAGATGCTTGTGGACAAGGGCCAGCATGAAACTGAGAGAGGCCCTACATGACACCCTTGATGTTCTCAGCGAATTGGGAGCTAAGGTGATCTGGAGAAAGAGGAGGCAAAAGGGGAGAGAAGGAGGTGGGAATAGAGTGGTGACAGCTACATAGCTACTGTAGGTTTGGAAAATAATGCTGCTAAGAGACATGTGAAAGGATGGCAGATAGCTACTGGGGAATGGGAGTGAGCTGAGATTGGAGATAATGAATCTGTGACCATGCTGGCCTGTATCACTGTGTCACCTTCTCCATAGCACTCAGCAGCCTGGTTATAGACGTGTAGAAGGCATGAGGTTGGATTGCTGCAGAAAGGTGCTAAAGGACTGGAAGAAAAAGAAGGGGCTCAAGATATTGAAAGTTTCAATGGTGTTAAAAAAAAAAAAATGACCATGAAATTAAAGGCCAGAGAAAGCTTGGGTACCAGGATTTTGTTGTCAGTGACTGACTAGTCTAATAGAGTAAGATAGAGGGGATGCAGTTCCAGGTGGTGACCAAGTGTGAATACAGATTATATGAGTGTGGTATTAAATTATACCTGTGATATCAATGAACAATTTCTAATTAAAATAAAAATGTGTAAGTGCTAAAAGATTCAACCCAAGGTAGAACACACAATGGTGAAATTCTGATTTAGAGTTATGGCTATTTAGTGGTGTAAATGACAAATTAAAGAGAATGAAAGTGAAAGGAGGGTCTTTCAATTCGTGCTATTATGAAGAATGCTAAAATTCCTTTAGTACCTTTCTGCAGCAATCCAACCTCATGCCTTCTACACATGTAAAACCAGGCTGCTGTGTGCTATGGAGAAGGTGACACAGTTATCCAGGTGAGGTGCAAAGGAATGACAGTAGATTAGGGGATTTTCAGGCTGGGATACTGGATAGACTGTACCCTTGGAAGTTTAAATCCTAACCATGTGTAGCACATACAAAGACAGAACGGTGGACTAGGAAACATACTCACATCTACAGTGAAGGTGGAAGAGTGATTATGAGGTCCTCTGATAACAGATGTGAGAGCAGGTAGAAAACACCATAGCTTTATGAGGGTGACAGGGGAAGGTTATGGTCTGAAAGTAGCAGGAAAGAACTAGAAGAATGAAATGTCACCTTCTGACTTGGTGCTACAATGAACTAAAAGAAGGAACAACATCCACACAAGAAAGACAGAAGAGCAGGAAGGTTAAAGTTAATTTCTTCTGCTACCATTTACACTTTCATTCCCTCCCACCTTTTACAAAATGCACTAAATTCCCCACCAGCAGGGTTAAAATCCTGACTTCCCCAACTAGATGTTTCAACTTGGAAAATCAGCTAATATATAAATCAGTCTTTGCAAAGCATCTTGTAAGGATAGGTACAATGATGAACGTCATAGCAGGGTTTCTGATAGAGGAAAGATGGAGGCAAGCTCAGTGTACATCACTAGGGGATAAGTAAAATGCAGCGACAGTCTACAGGATACAATGGTGCGCTTAGCAGAAGCAAACGATCAAGAAAACATTGAAGTAAATTGAGAGCACACACACACTTAATGACAACACTACATATTTTACAAAGATATGAGCATGCCTAAGCACATCAAGCACATTAGAGCTGGTTCTATAATGATGGGGTTAGAGGGTACGTATATTGGAGACGAGGTGATTTTGATAGGAAGGAGTATCAGGGATACAGGGAAAGAATGAATTAAAATTTAAAAGCAGGAGCCAGATAGACACAAAATGTCACCTAGTATATAATTCCATTTATATGAAATATTCAGAATAGGCAAAATCCACTGGTTGCTGCCCAGGGCAAAGGGAGTGGGAAATGGGAAGCAATTGCTTAACGGGTTTGAGATTTCCTCTTGGGGTGATGAAACAGTTTTGGAACTAGGTAAATGTTGCACAACATTGTCAATGTACTAAATGCCACTGGATTGTTCACTTTGAAATGGTTGTCTGCTAAGTGAATTTCACCTCAATGAAAAGAATGTTTTTTTAAATGTAAAGGCAGAGCACACACAGACCACTGTCCATTTTCTCCTGCTGAAAATAAGTAACAACAATGAACAAAATTTGGTTTGTAAAAAATCTCACCAAAAGAAGCAGTTAGGAAATGCCAAGTCAAAAATATAAGGAAAAAATACAAATTCAAAGGTGTGAGCCCCAGACCACCTAAGCCTCCTTCCCCCAAGGGGCCAAGTATAGCTAAGAAGGACAAAAAACCAAAAAAAAAACAACAAAAATCAGTTATAAAGACTTGTTCTAAAAGGTATCAGTGTTCATTAGAAAGCTATAGTAATCATTACAGCGGAATACTGAACAGACAAATAAGTCTGAGAAAAATCAATAAAGGCTATCAACTGATTCACACACATATAGATCCTTGATGTGTAACTGACATCACACTGAAGATCAGTGGGGACAGTGATCAATATATGGGGCTAGGCAACTAGATATCACACTTGAAAACATTAAATCAGACCTTACTGATTTACTACTAAATTTGGGAAAATGACTACTACTAAATGTACTACTGCTACATTTATGATTTACTAATAAATTATTCATCACTGATTTACCTACTAAATCACATCCCTACTTCATACTAAACACAAAAATTGATTTTATGTCTATTAAAGGACTAAAGGTAAAAAGGGTAGCTTCAAAGCTTTTAGGAGCTAACATAGAACGTCATCATGGCCTCTGGGTAGGAAAAGTTTTCTTAAATAAGACCAAACACCAAAGCATTAACCATAAAGGAAAAGTTGTATACTAGACTATATTCAAATTAAGAACTTCTGCTCAGTGAAAGATATCATAGAGTGGAAAGCCAAGCCACATAGAGTGGGAGAAGAATTTTGCAACATATTTGACTGTCAAAGTCGTATTAAAAGTTTTTTTTTGTTTGTTTGTTTTTTTTGAGACGGAGTCTCGCTCTGTCCTCCAGGCTGGAGTGCAGTGGTGCGATCTTGGTTCACTGAAAGCTCCGCCTCCCAGGTTCACGCCATTTCCCTGTCTCCCTGCCTCGGCCTCCCGAGTAGCTGGGACTACAGGTGTCTGCCACCACACCCGGCTAATTTATTGCATTTTTAGTAGAGACGGGTTTCACCATGTCAGCCAGGATGGTCTCGATCTCCTGACCTCGCGATCCACCCATCTCGGTCTCCCAAAGTGCTGGAATCACAGGCATGAGCCACGATGCCTGGCCAAGAATTTTTAAAGAGGAGAAGGACAAACAACCTGGCAATTCACAAAAGAGAAATCCAAACCCAAACCCCAATGGCCATTTTCATAAATATATCTTTATCGCAAGTTGTCTGACCTCATTTGTAATCAGAAAAATGCCAATAAAAACCACAGCAAGATACAGTTGCATCTCTCGCAGCACGTCAAACTTGGAGAAAAAAAAAAAAAAAAAAAGAAAAGCATTTTTTTTAGTGAAGATGTAGAACAACTGGAACTCTCAGTCACTTCTGGTGAAAGTATAAATTGGCACCATCACTTTGGAAAGTAGTTTGCCATTATCTAGGAAGGCTGAGGATGCACATATGGTATAACTCAGCAACTGTTCACAATAGCCCCAAACTGAAAAACACCCAACAGCCCATCAAAAGTAGAACAGATAATTAACTTCTGGTATATTTATACAGTAGAACAATTTATACAATAGAAGAGCAATAAGAGTGAATGAATTGCGGTTACAGCAGTATGGATGAATTACACATACATAATGTTGAGCAAAAGACGCAACACACACACACACATATTTAAACTTTTAAGAAACTAAAAATATGTTTTTAGGGATGCGGGCATAGCAAGAATAATCAAGGAAATGATGACTGTAAGAGTCAGGGTGGCAATTATATCTCGGGGGAAATATGTAAGAAGACAGCAGATACACGTGTTGCTGCATTTTCTGAGGGAGCTGCTGATATAAATACGTACTTCTCTGAAGTATGTAGTATTTCACATTAAAAACATTTCAAAAAATAAATACATTATTACCAATTTGTGAGCTTTTGCCATAAATAAAAAATTAATTTGGGCTTGAAAGTGAGCCTGAAACTGCGGAGGCCTTTCAGAAGCACAGCAAATTCAGAGCCACTGATAAGCAGCTATTTTTCTAATGCATGAATGGTCAATTTTGGAAAAGAAATCATAATAGTCTCTCTTTTTTCTTTCAAAATGAAAATTAATGAAACACATGGAAAAGACATATTTTTAGATTCCTATTATAGTGAACAGAAAATGTCAATTAAAAACCGGCCCTGTTTTTTATTCACCAATACATTAGTTGTTATCTGGGCATTGTGGGGAAACAACAGCATAGAGGACCCTTTCCAATCTCTCATTCCTTATCTTTTCATAGCCCCTAGTTCACACTCTGCCTGACCATTATAATTGCCTAGGAACACCACACACACACACACACACACACACACACACACACACACGCATTTTTTTTAAAGCTTTGTAGGTGATTCTAACGCATAACCAAAGTCAAGAATCACTAGAACTCTCTTTAAAATTCCTGTGTGACATATCCTTTTAACCCCAAAACAACCACACTAAAATGGCATGTCCACCTCAAGATGGGCAAACTATGGCTCAGTGAGGCATAGTAATGTGCCCAAACATCACACATCAAGTTAGTGGACAAGGGAGGGCTAGCACTAGCTTGTTCCATTCAATCACAGGTTTGTTCCGATTGTGAAGCGGCTATTGTGGGAAGGTATTGTGTCAGGTGTCAAGGAGAGAGAGACCTAAACATAGCTCTTGGCTCTACTATACACCCCATACCGAGCCTCTCCGTCTCTCTGACTGGCCTAGGCTGTGCAGAGGAATTGGATATCCTCCAATAGCCAATGCAGCCAGTTTGCTAAGTTTCCAGGACTCTGGCAGCTCCCATGGATGGAGGCCCTTGACTGCTGCTGGCAGCTATTCCAGTTCCTGCGCAACACTGACCACTCCCTCTTATCCCCAACTCTAGGTTGCCTGTTCTGCCTTAACTTAAGCGCAACGCCTGGGGAGAGTCCAAATAGCCAAATTTGAAATGAGATCGAGGGCAGTACCGGGAAACTGGTGAATGCATACACTAGTCTGAGTCTTCCCTGATTGAAAACAATGACTATCTAATTTATATTCCTAAAATACGAATTTATAATGTTGGTATTCTCCATGAATCAATTTATTTGGTTGATAAACACAGGAATACCAGAAAAAAATACATGCGACACTAGCTTCTAAAGCAGATTCAGAAGAAAGGCACATTCTCTGGTTATTGAAATGTGCTGCTGGAGCAAAAATTGTGTCTGGGAGATGAGGAAGAACTGAAAACTAAAACTCAGATTTTTTTTTTAAATGTTGTTAGGATTAATGACAACTGTAAAAAGAATTTAAAGGCACAATTTAGGACACTTTCACAGAACTTTGCCATAAAGTAGTAACATAAATGTATCTATTCATGTAAGAATCTAGGAAATAAAAATAACCTTTATTGCGATGTCCTCTGTTTCTGTGGGACGTAGACGCCGTGTTGATTGCTCATAGCTGTCCAGGTGATATCTTCCAGGCTGTTTCCTGTTTATAGTTTTTGGCTGCTGCATTCCAAATGGAAAAGAACACAAGTTGAAGCTTTATTAAAAAAATGAGGTTTTACCGAACATTTACTCACATTGCTAACTAAGTTCCAAGAAAAAGAAACAAGTGGATGTCTATTTTAATTATCTCAACGACTCCTTCATAAAAGTAAAAAGAAAAATTCTTAAGTTATAGTTAAACCTCATTCACATGCCTCTTAAGAAAATATGAAAATAGGATACTTGTAAATGATGGAAGTTAAAGTACAGAGTCCCATAATCTTTCTCCAGTGATATGGATGGATTATCTTTCTCCAGTGGTATGGATAATCTTTTTTGGATAATATTTCTCCAGTGATATGGATGGATTATGCCCAGGCAATAAAAACAACTGTGTGGTGTTAAAAGGTGATCAGATTAACTCAGGTCAAACTAGAATCCATTTGTTAGACTATCATATGGTTTGGCTGTCATGGGAGAGACGCAGTGGGAGGTAATTGAATCATGGAAGGGGGGGCCTTTTCCCGTGCTGTTCTCGTGATAGTGAGTAAGTCTCAGGAGATCTGATGGTTTTAAATAGGGGAGTTCCCCTGCACACGCTCTCATGTCTGCCACCATATAAGACGTGCCTTTGCTTCTTCTTTGCCTTCCACCATGATTGTGAGGCCTCCCCAGTCATGTGGAACTGTGAGTCCATTAAACCTCTTTCTTTTATAAATTACCCAGTCTCAGGTATGTCTTTATTAGCAGTGTAAGAATAGACTAATACAGCTATCAGGCTTGTAAACGTTCCACCAGTACATTATTGATTATTCTCTGAATCATGAGGAGTTTTAATCTGATACACTCACATAAATCAGATTGAGCTGCACAGCACCCAGCATCTGCTATGGATTGACAAAAGCATAAAGATCTAGAATTTTTGCCCAAAGATATTACAGTGTTTCATCAGGAGATCCATAAGTCTTATAGAATGATCTAGTCTATCTCCAATGTTATAGCCCTATTCCTAGTCAACGGACTAAAATATCCATTATAAAGAGGATGCCAGCTGAGGTGTGACAGTCTTCACATAGTTAAGGTGAATGTAAGTCATACCTAGAAATCTGTCATTCTCTAATTTTTTAGTTCAGTTTCACACAGAGATAAGTGGCTAATGAGAAGGTGGAATATTTAGCTCATAAACCTCTAATCTGGAAAAATTTCAAAACTCAAAATTTCTTCCAGAAACATATTGAGTCAGTATTTCAACATAAATAATTAACCTTTTTTTTTTTTTTTTTGAAACTGAGTCACACTCTGTCACCCAGGCTGGAGTGCAGTGGCATGAGCACATCTCACTGCAGCCTTGACCTCCCAGGCTCAAGTGATCCTCCCACCTCCGCCTCCTGAGAAGCTGAGACTACAGGTGCATTTGCCACCATGCCTAGCTAACTTATTTACTATTTGTGCAGACAGGTTCTCCCTGTGTTGCCCAGGTTGGTCTCAAACACCTGGATACAAGCAATCCGCCCATCTCAGTTTCCCAGAGTGCTGGGACTATAGGTATGAACCAATGCACTCAGCCATAATTGTCTTCCTACACAAATACCTTATAGAGACTATGAAGGCTAAGTAATAATACACTTTAAACTGTTAAGTTACCTAGAAAAGCAACGGATTCTAGAATTGTGAACTTTGTTGGTTTTGGGGGGTTATTTTTTGGCCTGGAACTGCAGGCTTAGCTTTTTGAAAAATCCACTGGGTTCTACCATGGGAATTAGGAATGTCCTCAAATAATCAGTAATTCAATCCAAACAAGATATTGCTCTTCCAATTTCCATCAACTGGTGTATCAAGAGAACACCCAAACTATCAAATAGTACATTGCTAGGCTACATGCCAATAAATACACAAATTAAAAAGCCACTGAAAAGATTAGAAAGTAAGACACTAGCAGTGGTTCTGTCACACAGAAAATACTAATATATTTTGACTTAATACAAAGAGAAAGAGGAGAAGAGTATGTTCGTGAACTTTATTTTAGTTTTGTTTTTCCTTCTCACAGCCCTCACAAATACTCCTGGAAGTACACTGCATGAGAGGTTATAGAAAGCCACTATCCTTTAGGCTAAGTATATTTTCCATACAAAACAGGTCTACACCTACATATAAAATGTACTGTCTTCTAGAGTCTTTCATTCTGTAACATTATTGCCCCCACAGGTCCAAAAGAAATGACTTCATGCCCTTCACAAAACTAAGAAGAGGGTGGGAAGAGTAGATGTGTTGACAGAGATTTGAGTCGAAGTTCCACAGATGTAATATGAAGAGACTTTGGCCCTAGACTGCCACTAATTCTCCATGGAGGTTCTACAGCCAAAACCACTTAACTCTAAGTTTTTACAGAATACATAGTATCTTAAGCGCTCTCAAGAAGGAGTTTCCATTAGTGTTATTTTCAAACACACAACTTTTTTCACTCCATTTTAAAAAGTTTGTCATTTGTGGTTTGGCCCCTCAGCAGTGATGAATGACCCTGAAAGACATCAAGAAGTCCAGTCTGGTTTCAATAACCCTGAAGACGTTGGATGCATTTGTAGGGGATTCTTTTTTTCTTTCCAAAACCTTTTCTCAGTTCAATTTTTCTTCTATGCCACATCTCATACAAAAAAATTCTTCAGATTTCCCTAACTCCATGAACTTGACCTCCTATATCCCATTTCTTGAGGTCATCACATTCTGCTCATCCCCATATCTCTGAAAGATAAGTTCCTTGGTAGTCTGGGACCATCCAAAGAGTGACGAGACTGGTTCTAATCAAACATTTGACCCCCTATTGCCTAAAAGTTTAGACACTCTTTAATATTTTTGTCTTTGTGTCCATGTCCATACAATAACAAACAAACACTTTGAGGCATTGTTCCCCCAGCATATATAAGCATGGTGGTGGTCCCTTCTCAGACAAAATCATACCTGTTCAGTAAAACAACTTACCAGAAAGTTAAAAAACAAAAACAGAAACAGACAAACAAACAAACAAAAACCCTCCAGAACAGCAGAAGGAAATAAGTCTAAATATAGTTACATGATTGCCTCAACTATTTTTTAGCAGTTTTAAACATGATGTAAAAAATAATAATATAGATTGATTTCCTGGCAAAAGCTTTCCAAATTCCAATCAGTTCCAGTCAGGAGATTGAATACACATTTGTGTTGGTTCACATAAATGGTAAATATATTCATATTTTTTCTAATAGTAACAATGATAACTAATATTAACTTATGACTCACTGTGGAATAATGCTTTTCTACTTTGTGAAATATGTTAATTTTTAAGAATTTCTTCAGAATTTTTTAGACACTTCCTTCAAGAAAACTGTATAATCCAGTCATTGATTTAAGTATTATCTAATGGCTAGTGACTCTTAAATTTATATCTCCAAAGCTTATGTCTCTTCTTGGGTTAAGAAGTATCTCAAAATTTGCATGTGCAAAATGTACCTCTTGATTCTACCTCAACAGCTACATCATCTACCCAGAAGTCAAGCCAGTAACCTAGGATTCTTCCTTGAGTCCTTTTTCTGCCTCATCTCCTCCATCCAAGCTATCGGCAAGTCTTCATCAGCTCAGCCTCTAAAGTGTACACTGAATTTGATCTCCTTTTTCCACAATATCCACTGCAACTGGACCAGAAGCTGTAATTCCAACCGTCCTCCTCTCCTGCCTATATTATTATAATGACTTCTTTACTGATCTATGTGTTTTACTCTTTGTCCTCCATTGACTTCCCTCTACACAGAAAACAACAACATATAAATGAAATTATATTAAAAATATAAATGAAATTATATTACTCCCTACTTTGAAATCTTCCAGTAATTTCCTATTGCATGTCAATAAAATCTAAACGCTTTCCATGGCTTACAGGGGCCCTCAATCGTTGTTCTCACATCATCTCATTTTTCTCTCCTTTACCAGGCTCCAACCCCAGTACCCCTCTGTTCCTTGAATACGCCAAATTAATTCCTACCTTAAGATCTTTGCATCTGCTAGTTCTCCTGAGTGGAATACTCTTTTTCCATAACTTTTCAGGAAAGGTACCTATTTTGTTATTCAGGTCTTGGCTCAAATGCTGGATCTCCAGACGGGCCTTCTTGGAAATGACCACCCTGTTTCAAGTACCCAATTCACTCTCTAATGTCCTCTTTTATTTTCTTCACACAGTGAAACTATGTTATTGTTTTAATTTGCTTATCAATTCCTGCCTCAAGAAAGTGAATTCTGTGACAGGAAGGATCTCACATGTCTTGTTCATTGCTAAAACCCTAAGTCTTGGTACAAAGCACAAGTCAGCCAAAAAAATCTAAAAACACAGGCATATATTTAAAAAAGCTTATTCATATTACATGTAATGTATGACAAAATAATATTGACTATGTTTATAGATTTTATGTAGACACTAAGTAAATATTTGCATCATGGATAAATGAACTGGACTACAACTTACAAGATTCAAGTTTTAATTCTAGCTCTACCACTTAGTAATCTTACGACTTTATTTAAGCCTCATGACATGCAAAATAAAAAGAGCTGGAAAATAAAAAAAGAGACAATGTAACGTAATTCAACTGGAAAATAAAAAGAGACAATGTAATATATTAAGTGGATAAAAAGATAAAATGCATCAGAAAATATGTTTTAAACTATAAACTGTAGTATAGCTAAACGGTATTATAAGAAAATGGTGCATGAGTCATAAACTTATTTTATGTTATTTTAATATAAATTTGGAGTAACCAAACTCTCAATTTCCTTTTGAATTAGACATGTATTATCTCTTAGGATAATTTTTTCCTGGATTTATAAAGACAAGCCTTATACATTTGTCTAATTTTAGACTTGTGAGGTTGTACAGAAGCAAGTGGCAATTTTTCTTCACAGGGGTTAAAAAATAAAGCTTATAATCTCTTATAATCTCACTTGTAGTAATCTGTCCATTCTGCTGAGACTGTCCTCTATTCATAACTTCCATAACAAAAATAAAGCACTTACAACTCCAGTGTGCTTCTTACAGGACTCAAAAGGAAGCGAACCTTCACCAGTTCGCCAACTGTCATCACCAATCTCATCACTCAAGAGAAACTCATTCAGCTTCTGAACACTGCAAAAAAGCAACAAACACAGAATAAGAGTCGACAATAAAACCACCACCAGCAAAATGCTACCTAAATAATAATTTTAACACACATTATTATGGTGAGTACGATGCCTGAGAGAGTCATTTTTCAAGACCAATTGAGAATTCACCTACATCAACCAAACATCCTAAATTGCCGAGGACAGGGGGGTTTCCAGGACATGGGACTTTCAGTGCTAAAACCAGAAAAATGTCAGAAAAGTCAGGACCACTTGTCACCCTAATTTCAACACAACCTTCTGTGCGTTTTTTTTGCAATTATATTTCTTGTCAAAAACAGTGACGTTGTTTAGGAACTTGGAACAGCGTGGTTAAAGATAACACCAATGAGGAAATTCCTGTTAGTATTCTAATTTTACAAATGATGGGGAGATGAGGTACAGAGAAGCTAAGTAACCTGCCTAAAACCATTTAGCATGTAACATGCAGATCTGGAATCCTTGGCCACTGTGTATCTTGCTTAAGCACTATGTATTATTCACATTTTCTGAAGCTGGCAAGGAGAGGGGCCTCTAGAGTCTTGCTGCTCAAAAGTTTCAGCCAAGAACCAGCAGCATCAGCATCAACTGGGAGCTTATTAAAAACAGAAAATCTCAGCCCTGCTTCCAAATAAGAATCACGTTATGCATTTGACCAACACCCAGAGGCGCTTCACGAGCACCTCTAGAGAGGCCCTGCTCTAGAAGACTGGTTTGCAAACATTCTTTACTGTAACCTCCTTAGGCTGGGCACAAGACTCCTTGGCTCATCCACTCTACCCATTCTAACTTTCTCAAACCAGTGTCATAGGATCGGGATCAAAAATAAATAAGTAAAACAAAGAAAACGATAATGTGGTTTGTAAACATCATCCTAGAAATAAAATAACATACAAAAGGAAATTCAGTGAAGTCGCAAAGGAAAAGAAGTGTTCCTTTTGGCAAGCTAGGATGCAGCAAGTGGAAAAAGTTGCTTGGTACGTGCATCAGCAACTACAGGGGAGGTATTGTCTTTGATAGAAAACTAGAAAATGTATGTATGAAATAAATGGTTTCTTTTTTAAAAATTTTATTTGAACTTATAGTCAAGTTCCACCAGACAAGTCTTCAGAACTTGTTTCTTGTGACACAATAACAAAATGAGAAAAAAGTAAATTTAACTTAGTCTGCTGCCTATGATCTTTAAGCGTTTTGGCTTTGCATTCATTAGAAACATGAAGGAAGACGAAAATCCATTGAGGCAATCTATTAGCTGTCAAATTGCACTTCCAGGGAACTAAAAGAGGTAATTGTTTAGGAAGAGCTTCAGTTTGTACACTTTCTTTGAGTCTTTGACAGCAAAGTCTGACCACATAGACTTGAAAAACAGTGTTATAAATGGCTTATGAAACATGATTTTATTCCTCTTAAATGGCAGTTATTTCATCCTCACTTTTATAGATTGTAATTGTCATTCTGTTCTTATGTTTTGAAAAGACTTGATTTTAAGAAGTGCAGCTCTGTCAATCAAAGGAATACCTTTAAACAGTCTCACACTATTTCTCCACACAAAAAAAGAAAGTTGAGCAGCCAGGCTCATTTGCTTTTATAACTCCAAATCTAACAATGCCTGGCACATGTCGTTCAAGGAATGTTTGTTGAATAAATCAAAGAAGAGATAAACCAATGATTCAGACATTAAGTAAGGTCGGTTGGTTCAATTCTCCATTCCCATTTCTAGTATAGATACGAATCACTAATCTTTCCAATGTAGCCTCAAAGCTTTTATGGAATAAATGAGCCCCACTCTTCCTGAGCATTGGAAGCAACAATCCCTGACCTTGATTGGGAATGGGGACGACATTCTTTCTTCATAACATCCCACTTTGAAACATCAATGACAAGGACCACCAATGGATGCCAATACTAACTCATCTGTTAGTATTACTTACTTCCCTTCCTTTCCCATGTCTCCAGTCATTCTAGACTCTCTGGCTGAGGATCTCCGGCGCTACCGTTTTGTCATTGTTGTTGTTTGTTCCATGTCTATCTCTCCCTCTAGACTGTGAACTCTTTAAGAGCAAAGATTTTCATCTTTAGAATCTATCCCAATACCTAAAATATAGCATGGTAATTCCTCAAGAAATGCCTAATGAAATAATAAATGGGTAATACAAGAAGCATTTTCTATTCATATGAGATCCTTTCAGAAATCACAGAGGTAAAAAATTATGGAAAATGCACAAATCCCGACCAAGTGTGAAGTAATTTCCACCGTGCTTCCAGGTTTATATTTTAAAAATGCAAATCTGTGCATGTAACAACCTGCTTCTTAAAGTCACAAATGGCATCCAGTTGCCTTTCAGCATCTTTAGCATCATCTAAAAGCTGCTCAGGAGTTTACTCTCCAGCTTCATGCCCTGATAATTCCCACATCAGAGCCCTTCCTCCAATGACACTGAACTACTTTCAATCTCCTGAAGATACCAAGGTTTCTCACCTACTTACCCACCTCTTCCCCTTGAATATACTGCTCCCTCTGTTAAAACACGTTTTACATTTTTTTCTCCAGCTTTCCAAGTCTTACCTATTTTTAAGGATTCTACGAAAGAGCCACCACCTCCTTTAAATGTTTACTGGCCTCATAGTTTCCCTTCTCTCTCAAAAAGCTTCAAAGATGCCCATTATGGGCCATAGCATTCTGTGTATAGCTTTATAATGCCATAACCCATCATACAGTAATTAGTTTCCCTTCCTCGTCTCTCCAACTAGGCTGTGGACTCCCTGCAGATTTCAGTCTGTCTTTATCTTTGGAATTCTTAATGCCTAGCAATGTACCTGTATCAATAAATGAATGCACATCCACAGAAGATGCTCTGAGGCGGGGGTAGAGATGGGTAAAATGGTGGTAAGATGGTAAAATGGAGATTTGTAACATGCCTAAAATATTTAGGCAACATGGTGGGTACTTTTTATGTATTATCTCGTTTAATTTTCTCAACCACCATAAGCAGGTAACATTATCGTGCTCATTTGACAAGTGAGGAAGCTGAGCTACAGAGACACTAAATCATGTTTGCGGTCACACAATGAGTATTTCCTGGCAGTGCTAGGATTTGAAAGCAGGTATATTTTATACCAATCAATTTGCTACGCTGCCTCTACCACCTTTCTAAATCAGTATTTTACTATTTTCTCATTTGTTTAGACCATTCACAAAAATATTTAGGGTCTTACACTTTGGGTGGGTAGACACAGCTTAAGTACTCTGGACAAGTGCTATATTAATTGGGAAAACAGACTTTGTTGCCAGCAGTCACATGGGTTTTTTTTTCTTTTTTGTAGGAATTATAAAATTTTGTAAACTGAAATACAAAGACCAGGCCAAAGTATACGCTTTATGATAAATATCAATAACAATTTACTTGACTGAAGGTAATACAGTGGACAAGTCATGCGTACATTCCTTTGGGAGGTACATGAGAGCAAAGACATAAAGTTATTTCCCAACAAAGTGACCGATTTGTTTTTCTCTTGGCAAATAGCCTCTTCAGACATAGGTATTGAATTGTGCATCAAACACAATGTATAGAAACCTAAGCTCAACTTATTTATAAAGGACATAACATATTGTTTTCAAAAGAGCAAAACACATATATTATTTCCTTACAAATAAAGCAAAGTGGAGAAGTGAGGCAAGTCTCCTAAAAAAGAAATCTCTCTTCTTTGAGCATTTTATTATTTTAGATAATAGTTACTTTTCATTATTCTGTTTTTTGAAAGTAAACAAGAACGCTTCATCATCAAATGTCCAGAAAAATCAAGTGGTGTGGGGTGCTGGGAGGTGTGAGGAGACAATCTGAATCACACGTGCCTCATTCTTCCATTTTATGAGATACATACAGGTCTCAGTCATTGAATGCCATGAAGACAACTTTGGCTAATAACCCAAACCTCTTTCAAAGAAAGCATAGAATTATTCTGGAACTGAGAATTGAACATGGTATGAAATTTTCCTCCAGTAGAGAAGTTTACAAATCTCTTACATGCATATATAACACAGGTTTGAGAGTGTGCTTTATCCCATTCTAACCCACCAACTTTCTAAATGTATTTAAGAGAGCAGTGAGGGACTTAGAATTTCCACAGTTCCTGAAGAGGAGATTTCAAAATCAGCTGACCAAAGTCTCCGATTATAAACAGGCTGCTCAACTCACTGTGGGCCAACTGGCACTAAAGGTTGGTCACGGGTTCCCAGGCACAGAAGAAAATGCTCTAAGTCCAGTCAACACTGGGAGAGCACTTATTTGGGTTCCTAGAACTAGCACACAGTGGGAAAAAGGATTAATGTTCTCTGTGGACCAGCCATCTCTGTAGGAACTGCAATTCAACCACTGAAACTCATTTGAGAGAATCAGGCTTTTATAAGCAGATTTTGTTTGGCCTATGGCTTGGGAAATCTGGAACTGAGCCCTGAAAAAAGACTGGTCTTTATCAAACTGGCAAATATCTTTTCCATGAGATGTGCAAAAGGGAGAGTGCTATGCAGAAATATACAGGGATATCCATTCTCCACTGTACTAGGATTTACTACCACAGAATTATATACCACGGATTGGAGGGACACCCCTAGATTGTTTTGTTTTTTAATCAACTCAAAGTCCTTTTAATGTTTGGTAACCTCCTGATTTCAGAGGTGTTATCTATTGCAAGTTATCAACTGCTTTCTACCTCCACTTGTAGTATAAAGTCAAATTCCAAATAAAAGTGCAACCATGAAAGGGACAGTTGTTGAGTGGAGAGAATGAAAATAAGGACCAAAATAGCAGACTCTGGCCATTTATCAATTTTATTGTTTGAAGTAGCTTCTCTTCCAGAGCACTGCCTAATTTGGAAGTGGGGCTACAAAAAGTAGTCAGGGATATGGACAAGTGTTTCAGAAGGCAGAACAATAAGAAAATGAGGGCAGATGTGGCTAGAAGGCTTGAGCTTTAGACACTAACAGCTCTAGAACTGGTTGTTAATGATGTGTCTCAGAGGTTGACATTGAAACTATATTACACTATCATATTCTGTAAGAATTTGGTTTATAAGATGATTTATATGCATTTTAATTTTATTTGGCATTAAGCCATTGTTAAGCCAGTGCAAACTATTGGCTTAAAGCTGAAGCTTCTGGTATTTTGAATAATAAAGTCTAGTTTTCTCAGTAATATATAGACTCTAGCAAAATTATCTCATTTTAAAAGTCTCACAAATGATGTTCTATGTTTCTGTCAATTGCAACATGATACTTCATACATTTAAAGGCTCAATTTTCCAATTTTTCTTCAATATTGCAACATCTTGGCATTTCTTTCAAAAGCCAGATATAAATATGATAATGACTGTTTACAAAGCATTCTGAGGTTTTATAGGTTTATAAAGAGCATATATCTAAAATGAAAAATTCCTTTTTAAGACAGCCTTATTTATGGGAGCATAAGACATATAGACTATGGTATAGGCAGTGTATCATCTAGTTTGGTAACATTTATATAAGTAAAAATGGTGGAAAAATTGTCTTATCATATCACATCTATTTTTATAGCTGTGCATTATGAGAAATTATGAAGAGACAAAAATCTGCACTGGTTGGAAACACTATAGAAGCATATTTAAATGAGCAAAATACAAAATGGTTTTACAATTCTTACCATTTTCAGAGACTTTAAGCCTGGATTTTTTTCCAGATTAAACTAAAATTAAAATAGTAAATGTGATGATGTTAACATTCTCTGTCACTATTGTTGCCAATATAAACTGGCACAGTTTTAGTGGAAAACATTATGGCTGTATTCATTTTTAAAAATCTTAAAAATGTGTGCCCTCTTTGACCTACTACCACTTCAGTGGAAAGCAACATATTCATCAACGACCTCAAAAATGTGCATATTATTAAAACTAGTATCCTCACTTCTAGAAATCCAATCTGAGAAAATCATCAGAGAAAAGTTTAAAGATAAACAGAGATGTGTGAACTTCCATGTTATTGTTAGGGAGAAAACAGAACCAGTCTAAATGTTCAATAAAAAGGTAATCATTAAATAAATTAGAATATTTCCAACATAGAATATTACATAGTCAGTAAACATGGCATATTATAAAACTTAAATGAGGGGAGAATAATTTTAAAAAAGTCTAATCAGGAGACAAATGCTAGATAAATTTAAAATTTTTGTTTTGAAATAATTATTTTTACATGAAATAAATAAAAGACTGAAAAGTAGCATATCATAATTTTTAACAATGGTTATCTCCTGCTGGTGATTTTAATGTTCTTTTTTATATTTTTTCAAATACTCCCATTAGCACACATAGCACACATCATATCTATTATCAATAAGCAAAAAATGTCAAACACTTCAGTGCATACCTTATGATGGCTTTGACTGCAAATCTGACCACTGTGGAGAGCAGGAACAGTGGTGTGACCAGGATGTGGAAGAGAGACAGTGAAGCAAAGGCCTCTGCAGGTTTCAGATTGTTTCCACTGGCATACGCATGGGTCACAAACGTCTGTGCAAAGAAAGGAGTTCTTTAGAGAAAGCTGGAAAAAGTTTCACACATGCGTACATTCAGTCTTATCTGAAAAACCTAACATATTCTGCTACGCCAGTATGCCCATTGTAACTATGATAACAATGACTTCATCCAAAACTCCCTAATTAAAACAATACTTGCTTTTGGTGAGTCCTGAAAGGTTTACCTGCAATTATGGTGGCAAACTTATGAGAAAGTTAGAAAAAAATTCTACTTACAGATTACATAATTGACTCTGTCAGTTACTAAGTAGGAGGAATAAAGGGGTGGAGAACCCAGAGTTTTTGACAACCAGTCAAGCCCTTTCCAAGCAATACTAAATATTCCAGGAGAAAAAATAATGTTCTCTTGTTTTGGGGTCCTCACTGTGGATCTTTACTAAAACTGTCAGCATTAATACCCAAAGAATACTTATTTACATTTTTTTTTGAGACAGGGTATCACTTCATTGCCCAGGCTGGAGTGCAGTAGCGTGATCATGGCTCACTGCAGCCTCGACCTCCCCAGGCTCAGGTGATCCTCCCACCTCAGCCTCTCAATGAACTGGGACTACAGGCATGCGCCATCACGCCCAGCTAATTACATTTCTACAAATAATACCAGTTGCCGAGTTTGTCACTTTAGTATGAAATATAATGCAATTATAGGATTTTCTGGTTGATGATCTGGCTCCATCCTGTTGTAAGAATGTCTGGGAACTAGATTGTTGAGATTAGAACAGTTAATTCCCAACCACTATTCATTTTGCAATGTTTGCTAATGTACCAGTGTACATTTGGCAATGTTTTGATTGTTGTAACTGAGGTTGCTACTGGCACCTGGTAGCTAGAAGCCAGGGATGCTGCTAAACGTCATAACACAGAGGGCAGCCCCTAGAACAAAATTTATTTGGATCAAAATGTCCATAGTGTCTTTATTGAGAAAGTCTGGATTAGAACTCTTGCAATGGAGACGGCAATAGAAGGAAGTCACAGAGGTGAGGTAATATACATTACTACCCACACATTCTTGCTCATAAATGATTTATAAACACCGACTTGGTTTCATTTCTAAAAGCAAGAAAAAGTGTCTTACAGCAAGAACAGCTGCTATGGGAATTGCTGCATTCATGAAGACTGTGGAAAGAAATAAAATGCATTAGTTTTCATTGAACTGTGAAAACATTTTCAGTAACTTTAATCATCTATTATTGCTTTAACTTTCTTTGAAGACAGGAAGAACAAAGAGTATTAAATGTCATTGTGTCTGAAGTCCACAAACATTTCACAGTTAATATCTACTTGTCTGCAGTTTTATGAGCTCCCATACATTAGTCTTAACTAGTATCTTTTTTCTTTATTGAATTTTTTTCTTACGAAATGTTAGAATTCATATAAAATCATCCTTTAATGATAAAAATTATTAGAACTTAACAAATGTGTATTCTAGAGAGGGGTTACAGTCTATCTTTTGTTTAGTCCACTAAACTAATTTAAATATGTGAAATCAGGTTATTACACAGATTAAAAATAAGAATTTGATATCACTTCAAGTTCTCTTTCCAGCAGTGATATTAATATTCATTTATGACCCTTTCAGTTAATAAAATAACTCCATATCCTGGACTCCCTGCATGTCTAAATACCTCTCCTGGAATATATTTAACTATCATTGGGTCAGCATGATATGCCTAGTTGAAATAAGAAAAACTCACATTTTAGCCTGAAATACTAGTGTTTGGAAGTAACAGTAAAAAAAAAATCCAAGTTGATGATTTATAGTTGTATAGTCATAAACTATAGAATTTTAGGAACCGAGAAACCAAAGATGAACTGAATTGCTGATAACAGAGCCAGGCAACAGCAGAGTGAGAAGCTAGAATCTAATTATCTTAACAGTAGAGGACTCAGGTTTTAAAAATCTTCTGCTTTCAGGAATTATCTTTACCACTGTACATAGAACAGAATCAGACTGTGCTTTTGCCAGTCCAGATATGACTTAGTTGTCAAACACAGACTCAACAGTACCACGAATCCAAACACTGATCTGAGTTTTGTAATAACACAGATGAGGAGCCACATCTCTGTCTCAACCTTCTTTCTCTGACTATTGTCACCTTGTTTTATTTTATTTTAAGTTCTGGGATACATGTGCAGGATATGTAGGCTTGTTACATAGATAAACATGTGCCGTGGTGGTTTGCTACACCTATGAAGCCCAGCATGCATTAGCTACTTTACTCCTCACTGCCCTCCTCATAGGCCCCAGTGTGTGTTGTTCTCCTCCCTGTGTCCGTGTGTTCTCATTATTCAACTCCCACTTATAAGTGAGAACATGTGGTGTTTGGTTTTCTGTTCCTGGGTTAGGATAATGGCTTCCAGCTCCATCCATATCCCTGAAAAGGACATGATCCCATTCCTTTTTATGGCTGCATAGTATTCCATGGTATACATGTACCACATTTTCTTTATCCAGGCCATCACTGACGGACATTTGGGTTGATTCCATGTCTTTGCTATTGTGAATAGTGCTGCAATAAACATACACAGCATGTATCTTTAAAATAGAATGATTTACATTCCTTTGGGTATATACCCAGTAATGAGATTGTTGGGTCAAATGGTATTTCTGGTTCTAGGTCTTTGAGTAATCACCACACTGGTCTTCCACAATGGGTGAACTAATTTACATTCCCATGAACAGTGTAAAAGCATTCCTATTCCTCCAAAGCCTCACTGGCATCTGTTGTTTCTTGACTTTTTAATAATTGCCATTCTGACTGGCGTGAGATGGTATCTCATTGTGGTTTTGATTTGCATTTCTCTAATGATGAGTGATGTTGAGCTCTTTTTCATGTTTGTTGGCCACATAAATGTCTTCCTTTGAGAAGTGTCTGTTCATGTCCTTTGCCTACTTTTTAATAGGGTTTTTTTTCTCATAAATTTGTTTAAGTTTCTTGTAGATTCTGGATATTAGACGTTTGTCAGATGGATAGATTGCAAAAACGTTTTCCTATTGTGTAGTTTGTTCACTCTGATGATAGTTTCTTTTGCTGTAATGTCACCCTATTTTCTAAGTGTATTCTTTTCTTTTTACCTGCTTTGTAGCAGATGCATATGAAGCACTTGACATAGTGCCTGAGATGGAGTGTGCGCTCAATAAATGTTCGTAGTATTCATTATTTTCTTTAATCTTTACAATCCTACATGGTAGATATTATTACTAGCTCATGTTACAGATTAAGAAACTGAGGCAAGGAGGATATAAGTAATTTTCTCAAGGCCATACTACTACAGAGTGTCAGAGCTAAGATTTATAGCCAGCTCTGTTTAACTCACCACCAAAAAAAAGACTGTACTGAACAAAATAATAAAACTTGAAGTGATCAAACTGGAATTTTGCTCCATTGACTCAAGAATCCCAGCTGCCTATCAAGAACACAGGATAATGTACTTTACCCCTCATTACTTCTTATTGTTCTTCCCTAGGATGGCCTCCTCTACCTTCTCTCCTCTTGGTTTTGACTCAAATACCAACCCAACTCTCATCTCTAGAGACACACAAGCTGGATTCTCATCTTACCTCAGCCCTTTAGCAGCTGGATGATTTGAAAGAAGTTCAAGCTACCTAAGTTCTGTATACATCAATCTTTCAATTTCTAAAGTGCAGTTAATAATAAAATCTAGGCCAGCCATGGTGACTCATGCCTGTAGTCCCAGTACTTTGCGAGGCTGAGGTATTTGAGCCCAGCAATTAAAGGCTGCAGTGAGTTAAGTTTGCACTGCTGCATTCTGGCCTGGGTGATAGAGTGAGGCCCTGTCTCAAAAAATACATAAAAATAAATAAATAATAGAATCAAAACCCCTGGGCTGTTGTAATAATTAAATGAGATGGTATATGAAAAACCACTTATGGCAATAGTTGGCTAGGTATACTCTAAATATATCTTTGCTGTTGTTGCTGTCATTATGTCTGGCTGCATCCATCCTTCTTATGAGAATTTCAGTCCTCTGAAGAGAAGGCTGTATATCGAAGGGGTCACCAACTTAGAGTAGTACAATATAAGCAAGTGAATCTTGATCAGCCTGTCTTCTAGCATTTTGACACCGTGTTAGTGGTGCATTGCTGGAAGATAAAACTCCTTCCAACTTTACGTCTAATACATCAAGCGTTCGGATTAGAATAAAAGAGTTATATAAGCCAAATATTTTCTCTAAATCTATTTCACAAAAGAAATGTTTGTAATCTTTAAACTCTAAAGGAGTTTATAATTCAAGAGGAAACAATATATAAACTTCCCAAATTTTAATTTGCTAAAGGTCTTGGGAGCAACAGAGATGAGCACAACTGACACATAAATCAAACCAAATATCAATGGGAGTAGTTTTGCTAAGTTTGTGTAAATTATACTAACATAAACCCTGTTATTCATGAGAATACTCAGAGTCATACTTTGAGGGAAAAAAAAGCAATATTTTTGAAACAGTTGCTTTTACAAGTTAAAGTTGAAGATGAAAGAACTCTGTATTTTGAAATTCTTGAAAATATATTGGAACAAAGGGTTTTATGTGAATGAAGTTGCGCTTCCTTCACCTGAAAATGATATAGTTTTTTTTTCCTCAGTTTTCAAAAATGGCTGTATTTTCTTGACAATCTTTAAGAAAATATCAAATCATAAGCTCCCAAGGAGACAAGCTAGGAAGCTGCAAATATTTTTAACCCTTTTCCCATTTAGAAAATAAAAAGTGTAACTCACTGCCAGTACTCATTTAGTTTTACATAAACACACTCTTTGAGGCTGAAGCAAATCTGATTGATTTTTAATGTGAAAATAACATGTAAAAACTGTTCTTGGAGTTATTTCTAAACACAACTAACAAGAGAATTGTCACAATCATCTGAATCGTCTATTTAGGAAAAAATCGGATTCATCAAATGAATCTTCGGCCAACGCTGTTCGAGAAAGATGTTAACATCACGTGTAAGAATGCTATGTTTTCTAGGATTTGACATTTTTAGCGATTGAGAGAGTTACTATATTTTGTAAACGGAAACACCACTACTAAAAACAGAATGCTACAAATAGAATGATGCCTTTTGTTTCCAAAGTCGATATCCTAGAGTGATGCAAAATAATAATAAAAGCAAGATGTTTTGTGGCAAAGTTTTCTCGGCGTAAAAGCTGCAGCCACAAGCGCTACCTGTGAGTGTTCTGAGACAAAAGCAAAAAGAGTTAAAGAATCTTTGGGGACAAGAAGATCAATCATAATGTGGTCAAATCAATTTCAGTAAACACATTTTTACTGAAAACCAACTATTTATCCTAACTGAACTGATACAAGGGTTTTAATCACAGTTACTATTATCATCACCATCTTCATTTTACTGATGAAGAAAACCAAGGATTTCAGTTTGTAGAGTAACATAGTCAAGGGCACACTAGTTGTGAGGAATCAAATTCAGGTCTACTTGACTCTAAACCTGTGCTTACTTTGGTCTTTAATTTAAATGTAAACAGATAGCCTCATGTGGCTGGCGGCTATTGGACAGCACATGTTTAGAAAATAAATAGGTGTCCTTGAAGAACTAGAATGTTTCACTGATCACAATCTAAACTGAACAGACTGTTGGTTATTCTGGTTGCCCTTAAAGTCGCCTGTTCTTACAGCAACAGCAACTTACTGGAGAGTGATGTATAAAGTGCAAAGGTTTTGAGACTAGACAGTTCTTTCATTCTTGTTTCCTCCACGCTTT
>NW_012112030.1:17827567-17829599 GCF_000951035.1 Colobus angolensis palliatus
TAAACCTGTGCTTACTTTGGTCTTTAATTTAAATGTAAACAGATAGCCTCGTGTGGCTGGCGGCTATTGGACAGCACATGTTTAGAAAATAAATAGGTGTCCTTGAAGAACTAAAATGTTTCACTGATCACAATCTAAACTGAACAGACTGTTGGTTATTCTGGTTGCCCTTAAAGTCGCCTGTTCTTATAGCAACAGCAACTTACTGGAGAGTGATGTATAAAGTGCAAAGGTTTTGAGACTAGACAGTTCTTTCATTCTTGTTTCCTCCACGCTTTTGCAGAAAATGTGTTCCCAGGCATACAATTTTAGAAGTTTGATGCCTTTCAATATTTCATTTGTTTTCTTCAGTCTCTCAGTGGAATAATCCTATAAAACAAAGAAAGTAAAATAATACCAGTTGCATCCAAGTGAATCAGAAAGGCAGGACCATGTAATGGACGGGAATTGAGGAGATCTTGATTTCTGACTGGTCATGTCACTCACTAATTAGGTTGTGAAATTCCCAGGAGAAGCAGTTAAGCCCTTTGTGCTTCATGAAATAAAGAGTTTAGTGAGATGGCCTCAACATTTCTTTCCACCTAAAAACATGTATGTCTCTGTTGCTGTGGTTTACATAAAAGCTAAAAACAATTTTCTAACGTTTCACATGATTTCCTTGAATCATGTCTGCAGATAATATAGACATAAATTTAAATAATTAATAAGAAGACTTATAATGACTCCTAACATCTAATTTATTGTCTTCTCCAGTCAACTCTATCACTCATACTTACGGGAAGAAAAATAATAAATTTAAGAAAAGTTAGTGGGCTTCTTATTTGAAAATATGAGGGTACAGTGTTATGTGCATTCATATTCCGTCTTCATAATTCAGTTATTGAAACTAAGCCTATTATCTTAGCTATCAAGAGATTTCCACATACTTCTTTGTAAGCTCTTGGTTAAAGCCTAATTTAGATTCACTTATAACTTGCAATAATTGTAGAGAGATTTGTAGCAGATACAAATCTTCAATTTAGCCAGCTGTTTTCAGCTTCCTTTATCACCACATTATACTAGAATTACTAACAAAGTACAATGTGACTAATTAGCTATCAAAGGGGGCAGTAGAGTGGTCAAAAGACAGATAAGAGAAAGCAAAAGTAGCAAACAGCCTGGTTTTTGTTCAACGTTTTGTCTTTACAGGGTCTTAAATGCCTATCAAATGATTGTTCAATGAGTAAATGATTATGGTATGAATAGCTAAACGAAAGACAGATGTTTAGGACTCATCGTGTCTGTCTTAAGCTGCTCTTCCACACCTTTCTGTATTTGTGTGCTGGAATAAAAAGGATAGATGGCTCAGACGGAAATAATGAGTAACCTACCTAAAGTAGCAGAAAAACAAGTGATAAAAATCGCTTGCGTGACATGCAACTCGCTTGTCACAGTAGAAACACGAACTTGAGAAACAATCCCGTCAGTGGCAGCGTCTCTACATTTTATGCCTGATTTACAGACAGCCTGGCTCATATTTAATCAAACTTTATTTGTAAACATGCTGTCAACAATTTTATTATTTGCAAATATTTCCCTATAAACAGCAAATTCATGCTCAAATAAAATGATTTCATGGCAAATTGAAGCCAGAAACGGTCACTAACTGGGCTTTTTCTTGCTTGCCAGGTTGACCAGAAACATATTCAGCAAGAGCAGCTGCCACTGAAACATGTCAGTGTGACCCCATAGATCTTCCCATGGTTTGAGTCTACCCTAGGGAAGAATAATTTCAGAAGCAGCAAACTTGACCCTTCCCTTGTGCCTTGATCCATTTCTTACACGTCAATAACTGACATTCAGTAGCCTCAAAGTATGCTTAAGAGGATTCTTTAGACAAGTGATCTAAGAAGACTGAAAGCGTTATCACCTCATGGTACTTTAAAACATCAGGAACTGTAATTCTAGTATTTCGAGTCTACGATCATCAAGTTTTGAATTTCCAATCCACTTTTAAGAATTGTTTTTGCAACATGGAAAATACACATTTGCT